>NC_072401.2:168644318-168947348 GCF_028858775.2 Pan troglodytes | reverse complement strand
AGAGGCTCTTAGAGTCTGGTTAGGATCCCCGAGGAACTCGTCATCTGGCAGAAAGGGCAGGTGAGAGTGCTTCGTCTCTCCTCGCCCCTGCAGCTGACCTCAGGTATCCAAACTGTTGGAAAGCTCCTCTTCCCTCATGAACCCAAACAGTGGTGTGGGTAGCAATTTTGGAACTTCTTAAGAACATTACACCAGACCACCAACTCCCACAGAATCTCTGGCCCTTCCTCCCGACCCAAGAGGCAGTGGCAGGTGCCAAACTGGGGGCACAGCCATTGCGGGGACTGCGTCCTGCACAGAGAACCTGAGCCCTTGTGTCTCCACATCACCAGAGCCCCTGCAGACATTCCCTAGCCTCTGCCACACAGGGCTGGGGGATCCAGGAGAACTGAGGGGTACCCAGTGGTCTAGGTCTCCTCTTGGGACTACTGCTCCTAAGGGAAGGGAGAATGCAGAGCACCAAGGAAACACCACTTGGGACAAAGAACACAGGGTCTCCAGGGAGGGGAGTAAGACAGCTTCATGTCTCCAAGTCTTTCCCAAGTTCCTTATCATCACAGAGACACTATCTCTAGCTTTCAAGTGTATCAAGCAAAGATCCTTGCAGTAACCTTGTCTCCCAAGGCTAAGACTCTTCAAAAATACCAAGAAATCCATGGCAAATTGTCTCTCAACAATGTCAATCGTTTTTGTTTTTATTTTCTTTAGATGGAAGACAAAATCGTAAGCATTCTATGTCCTAATTTAAGCAACTAATTGTGTCCTGTTCTCTTGTCTTGCTTTATGTATCTGTTTCCATTTTTTTAATGTCCTTTCCATTAAAATATTGTCTTATTTCCCTTATGATTTTCTCTTGGATGCAACTATGAGTAACGTATTGTTTAAATTTCTAATTATTTTAGAATTTTCCATATTTTCTGTTATTAATTTTTGACACTTGATTGCATTATAATAAAGAAATATACATTATAGAATTTCAGTTCTTTAAATTTGTAAAGTTTTTTTCTGGCCTCACATATCCTCTATCTTGGTGATTACTTTCAAATGCATTTAAAAGAAAGTACATTCCCTTGAGTATTCCATAAATGCATGTGAGTGTTCCATAAATGTCAGTTAGGTCAAGTTGGTTGATAGTGTTGTTCAAGTCTTCTTATACTTATTAGTTTTCTGTTTATTTTTTCAATCAGTTCTTGAGAAAGGATTGTTGAAGTCTCCAACTGTAATCGTGATGTATCTATTGTCCTATCATCCTTAACTGATTTTGCTTCACATTTTGAAGCTCTGTTCTTAAGAGCACATTCTTTTAACATCACGGTAGTTTTAAACATTATGTGATATCTCTACCCTTAACAATTTTTTATTAGGCAATATCTCTGCTCTTGGAAATTGTTAAGTCTGCTTTGACTGATATTAGTATTCCATTCCAGTAAAATTTATCTGCATAATTGGATTACTATTTACGGCTTTTTTCTTATTTTTAAGCAGCTGTCCTGATTTTACAATATACATCTTCAGTTATAACTGACTACCTTTAATACTATTATGCTGTTATATTTGTAGTGTTAGTAACTTACAAAAATGGAGCCCCAATACCTCTCTTCCATTTCTGTGCTGTTATTTTTATGAAATTCATTGCTGCTATTTTCCTTTAGACAGCCAGTTCTCTTTTAAACTATTTACATGGAGAAAAATGACTTTATCTGTGTTTATTCAAATCCATGTTCTCTTTTCTGTATGTGCAGAGCTATGTTTTTGCCTAGTGACAAATTTGTTCTATCTGTGGAATTTTCGTTACTATTTCTTCTGGTGAAAACCAACTAGCAAAGAATTCTCCCAGTCTGTCTAAAAGATATCTTCACTTTTTCTTCATTGTCAAAAAAATATTTTCACTGACCATATGATTTAGAGATGACTTAAATTTTAATTTCATCAGGTTGATGATGGCAGTCCATTTTCTTGTATACATACTTTCTGACGAGAAGTATTCTGTAACTCTTGTTCCTTATATGTTGCGTTTTTCCCTCCTCTGGCTGCTTTCAAGAGTTTCTCTTTATCTCTTTATCTTTGCTTTCAGCATTTTGACTATAATATGTCCAGTTTTTTGTTGTGTCTCGTTTCTCTAGTTTGTTGCTTTGTTTTCTCTGAACTTGTCAGAACACCGGTATAATGATTGTCATTAGTTTTGAAAATTAGTCATTTGTTTGTTTGTTTCGAGATGGAGTCTCTCACTCCATCTCCCAGCCTGGAGTGCAGTGGTACAATCTCCGCTTACTGCAACCTGTGCCCACAGAGTTCAAGCAATTCTCCTGTCTCAGCCTCCCAAGTACCTGGGATTACAGGAGTGCACCACCACACCCAGCTAATTTTTTGTATTTTTAACAGAGATGGGATTTCACCATGTTGACCAGGCTGGTCTTGAACTCCTAAGCTCAAGTGATCCACTCCCTCTTGGCCTCCTGAAGTGCTGGCATTATAGGTGTAAACCACCGCACCCGACCTGGTTAGTCCTTTTCTTGTCAAAATATTTCTTTGGTCACTGTCACTCTGTTGTCTCTTTCTTAAATCCCAATAATACGTATGTTAGGCCATTTAATATTTTCCCACAGCTCTTGCATACTTTGTTCCTTTTCTTCCTTCTGTCCTTCCTTCCTTCCTTTTTTTCTGTATGTCTTTCAGTTTGGGTGGTCTGCATAGATGTGTCTTCAAAGTTCACTGATTCTTTCCTCAGCTATGCAATAATGAAGGTATAGAAGGGATTCCTTATCTCTGTTACTATTTTTTTCTTTTTTAGAATTTCTGTTTGCTTCTTATAGTTCTTATCTATCTGCCAAAACGTCCTATTATTCATGCTTGTTGCCCACCTTTATCATTAAAACACTTGAGAGGTTAATTATATGGACTGGTTTGCAGATAAGTTTTTTTTTAAATATCTTCTCTACTTTCAATTTTTGGTCTTCCCTTTGTTGCTGTGCCTCAAAGCTTCTCTTTCTGTCCAGGCTCTAACTTCTTCTCCAGCAGTAGACTACCATTATTTGTTAGCCTAGCGGTGGGAGGAGATGGTGGGGAAAAAAGTATTCTCTTCTTTCTGGGTCCCCAATCCTAGCTATGTGGTGTTTCCCTGGTTTCAGGAGATGGGCCTTCCCAATGATCCTGATAGTCCTTCTTCTTTGCTTTCTTTCCAATGTTCTGCACCAAGAATAGTTTCCTTCCCCTTCCCCAGAAGTAGAAGATTTTTGTTTGTTTTACTGTTTTTGATTTTCTTCTCCCAGCAGCAGATCTTCACTTGTGCCCTGAGAGCAAAGTTTTGCTCTTCTAATTCCAAAACATTTAAGGTTTTGTTCTATAAGGTAGGAGGATCCAGCTGAAGTTTCTTGCTTTTCCAGAATGGCTGTTGCTCCTGTGGTCCATGTACTATCAGGGACACTTTTTTTGTTTGTTTTATCTCTTACCCTGGCTGCAGTCTTTATTTCGAGCACCCAAAGATTTCTATGGGGAAGAGTGTACCAGTGAATATAATAAGTTCTCTTTGTGTCTGCATTTTCCAGGGTTTCTGTGTTCTCAGACTCACCTACACTTGGCTTTTAACAATTTGCTAAGAATTTTTAGATGACAATGCTATTCTTCTTAATAGCATTTATGGTACCCAACACCTACCCTATGCTATGTTCCTTGGAGGCACTTATCTTTCTTTAGCATATAGACTTGTGAGTTATTCTTCATCCAGGTCTTTTCACTGATTCAAAATAGTATTGCTTTTATAAATTATATAGCTTTTTCTTGTGATAAGTGCAGGAGCAATGTGTTTTCCAGTATTTTATTTTCTAAGTCAGATACCTGATACATTTGAAAAGCTTGAATTATATTTGAATTGAATTTTATGTGATTTTCATATAGAAAGCAAGAAATCTTAAAAAGCATCATTTTATATACAATCTTTGTTACAAAAATCTAAAGCAATATTTTATATATACACATATTTAAAATTATTATTACTTAATGAGATGGGGTCTCACTATGTTGCCCAGGCTGGTCTTGAATTCCTGGGATCAAACAATTCTCCCACATCAGCCTCCTGAGTAGCTAGGATTATAGGTGTGCAACATTACACCTAATATTTTATATACTATTTATTATATCTATATAATATATTACACATTTTATAATACTTTATAAATGATTCTAAGAACCAGAGTATATTATTTTACCTGTGTCCCAAAGATTATTTTCATATATGATATCACAAATATTGGTTGCATCCAGATTCTGTTGAGTCTCCAAATGGAATATTACAATTTCTGCAGTGTAGTAAATCACTGCAGCAGGTGAGTGGCTGCCAGAATGAATGTTTAAAGGGAACTTTATATCAAATTACTGAGTATATATGCTTTTACTTGTTTCAGGTTTAAAATATAGAGAAGTTAAAACACAGAAATAAAGTCCCGTATAAGTCAGGATGGCATAAGTGGACTTCAAGTGGTTAAGGTCTTGCATTGTCTAAAACAGCACTGTCCAATAGAAAATTATACAAAGATGAAAATGAAATAATCAGATAATGAAATAATCAAAGTGATAGCAAATTTCCATGAAATATATGTGTGTGTAAATATGTTTGTGTGTTTTAACAAAGATAGATGTTCATTCTTTGAAAAGACTAACCAACATTGTGACCAAGAAAAAAAAGGAAGCATAAATAATAATAATAATGTATACAGCTAACAAAAAAGTGACATTTATATACATCTTACAGATTAAAAAGATATAAGTAGCTTTATGCTAATGAATTTGATGATTTAGATGAAATAGTCAAAACCTGAGAAAAATTTAAGCTTTGGAGATAAGATAAAATAGAGAATCTGAATAGCCTATACCTATTAAGGAAATTGTATCTGTAATTAAAAACAAAAATTAAATACCTTAACACAAAGAAAAATTCCATGCCATAATGGATTCAGCAATGAATTCTACCTAATAACTAAGGAGGAAATATAACTTTTCCAGGAACTAGCAAAAGAGAAACTTCCTCAGCCTTTTCTCTTGCAAATCATTAAACCTCATTTTAAAAATAGGAGGCCATTAAGAGAAGAGAAAACTGGTTATTCTCATGAATATAAAAGCAAAAATCTGAAATAATATTTGCAAACCAAATCCATTGAGATGAAAATGAATAATATTTTATAATTAAGTTGTATTTAACTCAGGAATGCAGAGTTAACCTTTAAAAAAATCAATTAATGTATTTCCACTAAATAAAACAGAAAAATCATATCATCTCTGTAGATGCAGTAATAAATAAAAATTAATTAATGATAGGCCGGGCACAGTGGCTCATGCCTGTAATCACAGCATTTTGGGAGGCCGAGGTGGGCAGATCACCTGTGATCTGAGTTTGAGACCAGCCTGACCAACATGGAGAAACCCCATGTATAATAAAAATCGAAAAAATTAGCCAGGCATGGTGTTGCATGCCTGTAAACCCAGCTACTCGGGAGGCTGAGGCAGGAGAATCACTTGAACCCAGGAGGCACAGGTTGCAGTGAGCCGAGATCGTGCCATTGCACTCTAGCCTGGGCAACAAGAGTGAAACTCCATCTCAAAAAATAATTAGAATAATAATTAATGATAAATACCCATATAAAGTAGATATAAGTGAAACAAACTTCCTTAATCTGTTAAAGAGTATCTATAGGCTGGGCATGGTGGCTCAACCCTGTAATCCCAGCACTTTGGGAGGCCAAGGTGAGTGGATCACTTGAGGTCAGGAGTTTGAGACCAGCGTGGTCAACATGGTGAAATCCCATCTCTACCAAAAATACAAAAATTAGCTGGGCATGATGGGATCTCTTTGAGATAATCCCAGCTACTAGGGAGGCTGAGGCAGGAGAATCACTTGAACAGGGAGGTGGAGGCTGCTGTGAGCCCAGATTATGCCATTGCACTCCAGCCTGGGTGACAGAGCAAGACTCCATCTGAAAAAGACAAAACAAAAAAGGAAAAACAACTATCTACAAAATATTTACAGCAAATGATGATAAATAGTGAAATATTGAAAGAAACATCTGAGATTCGGTGGAAGATGTCAAAATCCTTTTTTCTTTTAAATGTTGTACTGGTTCTAGCCAGTGAATTAGACAAGCAAATGAAATAAAAGTTACAAAGACTGAAAAGAATTTCTACTAGGGAAAAAAAGCACAAAATCGGGTATGGCCAAGAACTCAAGCAGGCTTATCATAAGATATGCAAATAGTCAATACATATATAAAAAGGTGGTCTATTTGATCTGACATCAGTGAAATGGAAATTAAAAGTAATGCAAATTAAAAATAAGATGCAACACATACTTTCACCAGTGTCTAAATGAATGATGTAACAAATGTAGCTGAGGAAATGGAAAAACTGATCTTTTATATATACAGGTGATAAAAAGTTTAAATTTCTACAGAACTACTGGAATTACCTAATAATGTTGAATATGCATATATCTTACTAACCAGAAAATCTACTTGTATGTTTGTACTCAATATAAATGTGTCTGTGTCTATGTATGTGTGTGTATGTATTGTTGACCTGTTAAGCTTGATTCAATTGAGAAAACAAGGTAAATTTACACATACACATATACACATAAACAGACACAGACACATTTATATCGAGTACACACATACACACACACACGCACACACAAACATAGACATATAATTTGTAATAGCCAATACCTAATAAAAATCTAAATGCCTATCAATAATCCAATGGTGAACAAATAAATTTTTATTTATTTATGCAATTTAATACTAGAGCAATGAAATGAATAATATTACCTTAAACACACCAACATGGATAACTGTCACAATGATAGAGGCAGGAGGCAGCTAAATGTCTAGGCAGACAGGGAAGGGTCTCAGAGAACCCCTGACCCACCCAGATCACTGTTTATAGGGGGCTGACCTAAACATGCCCACAGTGAAAAATTTCATCCCTTAAGCCATGCACAATAAGGGAAATAAATCAACGTGGAGTGGCTCAAACGAAGGGCCCGCATGCACACTGGAAGCATGGGGTGGGCCCACCAAGAATTCATGGCTTATGCTAGGAAGGAGCCTGGCCTCTTCAGCTCCTGTGTGGGAGCCCTGGTATTCAATTGTGAGGTGCAAACCTGTTTGCAGGACCCCTCTTTGCTGAGAGCCTTCCATTTGCTTATTAAATTCTGTCCTCCTCACCCTTCAATGTGTCCGCGTGGCTAATTTTTCCAGCTTGTGAGACAAGAACTGGATTTAGCTGAACTAAGAAGCAAAAATCCTGCATCAACAACATATGGCTGGATGAATAAAGACAGACACAAAAGTATAAATACATGTATATTTGCATTTATATAAAGTTTTAGAAGCAAAACTAAACTCTAGTGTTACTCTAGTGTTAGAAACCAGAAATTTTTTGAGGGAGAGTAAGGGAAGAGTTGATGGGTAAAGATAGGAAGGATTCTTCTTATACATTAAAAATATTTAAATTCTTGTGTTAGGTAGCGGTTACACAGATATTCTCTTTGAGATAATTCAATGGGTTTCACATGTATTTATATTTGCCTACTTTCCTTCTATATGTGTTTTATTTCAGTATTTTTAAAGCAAAAAGACAAAACAAAAATGAGAAAACTGTATTATTTTTAGATGGCATAATTTTTTTATAAATTCACATCTCCTTGTATTAGTCAAACTTCTTCAAAGAAATGAAACCAGTTGGATGTGCATATATAGAGAAATAGATTATTTTAAGAAATCAGCCCACATAATTATGGTAAATGGGACATCCGAAATTTACAGGTTGGGCCTGCAGGGTGGAGACACAGGGAAGGGCCGATGTTGCAGTTGGAATCCTAAAGACATCCGCTGGCTGAATTCCCTCTTGCTCGGTATGGGGAATGGGGTGGGAGAAGTTAGTGCTTTGTCCTCTTCCGGCCTTCAACTGACAGGATGAGGCTCATCCACACTGCAGTGGGCAATCTGCTTTATTCACAATCTGCTTTATTCAAAGTCTACTGATTTCAATGTTAATCTCATCCAAAAACATGCCCACTGAAACACCAAGAATAATGTTTGGCCACATATCTGGGCCACATATCTAGGCACCGTGGCCCAGCCAAGTTAACACAAAATTAATCATTACACTTCTTTTCTGAATCATATTTATATAAAACTTTTCAAATATTAAACAATATAAAATTATTCAACAACATACCAATTGATTAAATGCAATCCAGAAAGTGAAATGCAAAGGACTAAAAGCTATTACTTTCATTTTTTAAAGCTCAATCCTCTGTCACATTTTCCCCTTATTCCTTATAATAAATTTATACAAACCAATTAAACTTTAATATTTAGGCATGACTAACAGATAGCTGTTAAGTAAGTAGACTATAATTTGGGGAAGCATATATAAAATCAATAGTATTTAAGATCATGTTATCAATTTTAAGTTTCACTTATACATAGAAAAATGTATTCTTAGCCAGTGTATAATAATTGATTAATGGTTTGATAACTATATGTTCTAGAATGTTAAAGCTAGATTGTCCAAATTTCTGTCTACAAAGAATTCATTTTTTATTTAATGATGACTGATCTCTCTAAGAATACATAATATAGAGACTTTTAAAATATATATATAATTCTGTTAGCAAAATGGGTAGACTTAGTAGTAATTTTCCTCCAAGTTGATTAGAATTCTAGGGATTTGCATTTTGGTTCAGTTTAATACATTTGTCAGATGGAATCTTAAATTATATAGTAAGCTCTGAAGGCTAAATTCCTTTATAATGGCATTGTTTCAAGATTTCTCATGCTGATTAATGCAAATCTCTAAATGGATTCTTATTTGGTTAACTGTAAAGCTTGAATCAGTTGAGAAAACACTCAAGGTAAATTGTTTGCATCATTTAGGTAGTCACTTTCCCCTCAAAGTTGTACACAGCTCTGTTAGTGTTGTTTTTAAATTATCGTGGTTGTATTTATGATGTCTAAATTGCATGCTTTGAGATTGAATGAATGACATTAGTATTTCATAGATATGTTACTGGTCATTTTGATAGCATGCCCTGTGAAATAACAAAAATGTGGCTTATTCATTAGAGATTTGCAAGTAAATTCTACAATTTCATTTTTAATGATTGAGTATAGGGATTAGGTGGGTTTGTCTTATTTTGTTTTATGCTAGAAAACTGAAAATAGGAATAATTAATGGCTAATTTAAAAATATATTAAAATTTTCTCTAACACTTAGAAGGTACTCAAAGTCACCCCTTGGTCTATGATTTCCAATGTTCTCTTGCACTCTGTTCCAAACTCTCAGAAATTTTGATCATTAAGAATACACAACAAAAACAAAGTATTCTATTTCCTCACATGTAATCAGATACCTAGTTTTTAAATCTATTTTTATCTCCCTGCCTTCTATCCCTCCATGTTTCTCTACTTAAGGTAAAGCTGGTTTGTAGACTTTTCTCTGCCAGGGAGAGAAACAAGAAAACAAGTTTAAATATGCCCCATATTGAGCACTGGAATTTGTAAAATAATTTTGTGTAAAGATAAAGGAATATTTTACTGATGAGAATCTTCAGGGGAATCTGAGTAGCATTTTTCAAAATGTAGTCTATAAACACCTGTGGGATAATCACCTGGGTATATTATTTAAATGTAGATTTCTGGACCCCATCCCGAATATCTGAAGGTCAGGGTGGGAGATTGGGATGGAGTACGGAGAGAGTGATAAACCTTGGATTCTACATATTCATTAACAATTTTCCTTTACACAGTTTTTTAAGAAAAATATCTGTTGTAGGATATTTTACACATTGGTAGAAATATTTTTAAGTAAAAAAGGAATGGTAACATTTGTAAGTCAAGTTTTTCCTATCACAAACTTCCACCGTCAGCCTGATTTCAAATGAAGAATTATGCAAAGGAGCATACAAAATCTAGCAAGGTAAGACCTTATAGGTTATTAAAATCTAAAATTCTAAGTCTACATATTTGGACCAGAAAATTCTTTGTTATTGGGAACTATTCTGTGCATTCTAGGATGGTTAGCAACATTTATGGCCTCTACTCAGTAGATGCCAGGAACACATCCACCTTATTGTGACAATCAAAAATGTCTTCAGAGAATGTCAAATGTCCTGGGGAGTAAAACTGCTCCACCTCTGTTGAGAAACTCAGGTCTAGGGAAATGTTCACAGGAAACAGATTTCTTTTTCTTGTACTTTCATCTACAAGTGTTCTATTTTTTGATGACTGTGAAATTTGAATAATCTGGAAAATATCTACCATTCATATAGTTGTTTATATTTTCAACTTTTATTACAAGTAGCCTAAAAAAGTTGGTCTACTTTTGACAAATTGGCTTTAACTGGAAAAGCTAATATTCTTTTTTGCCTCCCCGATCTATCAGTCACCCTTTCATTCTACCAAACCATTATCTTGTCCTTCAGTATTATTTTTTGGCTAACTAAATTGAGATATTTTTTTTTCATGGTTAGAAATGGAGAGTCAAAAGTTATTTCAAACTAAACTATTTTATTACATATAAATATTTTTTTGTCTTTCCAGAGAAGTATGATACTCTGCAACCTTAATTAGCTACATTGCTAATAAATTACTGACTGAGTGTAAACAGTGGTAAAATTAGCCTAGTAATTTTATATTAAATCCCCAGTCTTCCATTAACTTAATTTCATAATTTCTCATTGGTACCACATTCAGTTAATGGTATATCAAATGTTCTCCAGTGTTTCAGATATGCATGAGCCAAAGCTCCCAAAGTCATGACACTCCCAGTCTCAATATGAGATTTGCTGTTTCTTGGATCTACACAACTGCCTGCTGGTATCCCTGGGAGTTCCATTGAGGACTCAGAGGAACATATGGCCCTATGTATTGTGTCCTAGGTTCATAATGAAGAATAAGCACAAAACATGTCAGAATTATGCTGCACTGTCAGGAAAATTCCAATCAATGTAAGCTCAGCAGCTTTATTCTCTAGAAACAGTGTTCTGTCTCTAGAGAGCCACCTACGTGGGCATAAAAATGGAAAACAGCAGCAGTATATACATTCTGTGAGCTGGCGTCCTAGAATGTTTAGTGGTTTTCTTAAAACTGCTTTCTGATAAATCTCCATGAAATACATTTTTTCTACTTCCAGTAAAATAAATTTAAACTTAAAATAGTTTCATGTGCAAGAATAAAGTGTTGGTTGTATTTTAAGGATGAGAGGAGCCTTTTTTTCTTAATTAAAAATTTTTTCCCAGGATTAGTAGACCTCACTGTTGTATAAGTATTCAGAAATCACAAGGGGGCACTCTTATACTAAATACACCAGGAAAAATGGTAAGATTTCAGTGTGTGACTTTTTTTAAGTAGTTTTTTTTTTTCATAACAGTAGTTCTATTGATATATACAAAATACTATTTTTAATGATAAATTTAGAATATTCCTCACATGTTACTGTGTCCATAAAAAAAAAAATCTCAATTCACTAACAATTGCAGCAAAAAGTTTAAATAATTGGACTCTCTTTAAAATTGTACTACAAAAATAATTTTCTCTTGAGAATGAGAAAATATTTCCATTGAGAATAAAAGTTTTAGAATGTATGGAAATGACTTTTTTTCTGCTTATACTTAGAAATATATTAATGAGTTTTCCATTTGCAATGTTTGTTTGGTCAGCTAGTAAACATTTAACATTCCATGAATTTTACATGATTTAAACATTTTAGCAGGAATGCATAATATATTTTACTTTAAAATGAAATTGTATTATTCTCTTTATATGGTGCAAATGTTATCTGGAGTGTTTCAGAGACGGTAATGATATTTGAGGATGAACCAGATAGAGTTTTTACCGTTATGACAACATTAGGACTAGAAATATGAGGTAGTAGGAGTAGTAATAAACTAAGTGTTTCACATGAGTATAAAGCCAACATTATGCTAAGTCATAAGATAATCTATTCCTCTTATTAATAATCATAAATAAAAATGAAAAATAGATAATAACTCTTACAATTTTAATTTTAACACGTTTTATGTGAAGAGGCTAAGGGTATTCCAAGATGAACAATAAATGACAAATTTATTGATGTGGTATTACCATTTTAATTTAACCTGATTTCATTAGATTTCAATTGTTTCAAATGAATGATTTAAATGAAAGTTAAGCCAATCAATGAAAGAATTATGAATAATAAATATAATCATGTTTCCAAGGAAGCTACCCATAATATCTAGAGAAGAGCTTAGAGTAGTTAAAGAGTTCCGGGAGAAGTAAAAAGAACCCTTAGAAGTTAGAAAAGTTAGGGGGGGCAAGATGGCTGACAAGAAGGAGCGGCGATCAGAGGCTTCCATCAAAAAGAACCATAATAGCATGTGAATCTTGCCCCAACAACCAAGCTATCCAGGTTTTCTCATCAGAACTGACTAGGCGGCTGGCGTGATCCATGGAAAGGAAGGAAGAGCAATGTGGTGCCATGGCCCACCTGAGAGTCACAGAGGGCAGAAGAGCTCCCACCCCCCAGCCAAGGGAGGCACCTTCTTTAGTGACATCTCCAGGCGTGGGAGCAAATCAGATGAATAGGGCCTGAAGAAAACACCCAGCAAACCACAGCAGCTCTACAGAAAAGGGACCTGACCATTGAAAGATAAACAAACATACAGAAAGCAACAACAGCATCAACAACAACAAAAAGAAAAAGTCCCCACAAAAGCCCCATCCAAGGGTCAGCAGCCTCAAAGATCAAAACTAGACAAACTCATGAAGATGAGAAAGAATCAACAAAAAACATGCTGAAAACCCAAAAGGCCAGACTGCCTCTTCTCCTCCAAATGATAGCAATGCCCCTCCAGCAAGGGCACAGAACTGGACAGAGGATGAGATGGACCAATTGACAGAAGTAGGCTTCAGAAGATAGGTAATAAAAAACTCTGCTGAGCTAAGGGAGCATGTTCTAACCCAATGCAAAGAAGCTAAGAACTTTGATAAAAGGTTAGAGCTGCTAACTAGAATAACCAGTTTAGAGAGGAACATAAATGACCTGATGCAGCTGAAAAACACAGCAGGAGAACTCTGTGAAGCTTACACAAGTATCTATAGCTGAATCAACCAAGCGAAAGAAAGGCCATAAGAGTATGCAGACTACCTTGCTGAAATAAGATCCTAAGACAATATTAAAGAAAACATAATGAAAAGGAATGAACAAAGCCTTCAAGAAATATGGAACTATGTAAAAAGACCGAACCTAAGATTGATTGGAGTACCTGAAGGAGACGAGGAGAATAGAAACAAGCTGGAAAGCACACTTCAGAATGCTATCCAGGGGAACTTCCCCAACCTAGCAAGACAGGCGAACATGAAAATTCGAGAAATACAGAGAACATCACTAAGATGCCCCACAAGAAGATCAACCCCAAGACACATATTCATCAAATTCTCCAAGGTTGAAGTGAAGGAAAAAATGCTAAGGGCAGCCAGAGAGAAAAGCCAGGTCACCTACAAAGGGAAGCCCATCAGAGTAAGAGCAGACTTCTCAGCAGAAACCCTGCAAGCCAGAAGAGATTAGGGGGCCAATATTCAATATTCTTAAAGAAAAGAATTTTCAACTCAGAATTTCATATCCAGCCAAACTAAGATTCATAAGCAAAGGAGAAATAAAATCCTTTCCAGACAAGCAAATGCTGAGGGATTTCATCACCACCAGGCCTGCCTTGCAAGAGCTCCTAAAGGAAGCACTAAATATGGAAAGGAAAAACCGGTACCAGCCACTGCAAAAACACACCAAAATATAAAGACCAATGATACTATGAAGAAACTGCATCAACTATGCGCAAAATAACGAGATGGCATCATGATGACAGGATCAGATTCACACATAACAGTATTAATCTTAAATGTAAATGGGCTAAATGTCCCAAAGAAAAGACGCAGACTGGCAAATTGTATAAAGAGTCAAAAAATCCATCGGTGTGCTCTATTCAGGAGACCCATCTCACATGCAAAGACACACATTGACTCAAAATAAAGGGATGGAGGAAAATTTACCAAGCAAATGGAAAGAAAAAAAAAAAAAAGCAGGGGTTGCAAAGCTAGTCTTTGAAAAAAACAGACTTTGAACCACAAAAGACAAAGAAAGGCATTACATAACAGTATAGGGATCAATTCAACAAGAAGAGCTAACTATCCTAAATATATATGCATCCAATATAGGAGCACCCAGATTCATAACACAAGTTCTTTGACACCTACAAAGAGACTTAGACTCCCAGACAATAATTGTGGGAAACTTTAACACCCCATTGTCAATATTAGACAGATCAGTGAGACAGAAAATTAACAAGGATATCCAGGACTTGAACTCAGCTCTGGATCAGGTGGACCTAATAGACATCTACAGAACTCTCCACCAAAAATCAATAGAATATACATTCTTCTAAGCACCACATGGCACTTACTCTGAAATTGACCACATAATTGGAAGTAAAATACTTCTCAGCAAATGCAAAATAACTGAAATTATAACAAACACTCTCAGAACACAGTGCAATCAAATCAGAACCCAAGATTAAGAAACTTACTCAAAACCACACAATTACATGAAAATTGAACATCCACTCCTGAATGACTCCTGAAAAAATAATGAAATTAAGGCAGAAATCAAGACGTTCTTTGAAACCAATGAGAACAAAAAGACAGTGTACCAGAATATCTGGGACACAGCTAAAGCAGTGTTAAGAGGGAAATGTATAGCACTAATTGCCCACATAAGAAAGCTAGAAATATCTCAAATTGACAACCTAACATCACAATTAAAAGAGCTAGAGAAGCAAAAGCAAACTAATCCGAAAGCTAGCAGAAAGCAAAAATTAAGATCAGAACAAACTTGAAGGCTTTAGAGACCCAAGAAAACCTTCAAAAAAATCAATGAATCCAGGAGCTGTTTTTTTGAAAAAATTAACAAAATAGGCTGGGCGCGGTGGCTAATGCCGGTAATCCCAGCACTTTGGGAGGCCGAGGCGGGCAGATCACAAGGTCAGGAGATCGAGAATATCCTGGCTAACACAGTGAAACCCCATCTCTACTAAAAATACAAAAAATCAGCTGGATGTGGTGGTGGGTGCCTGTAGTCCCAGCTACTTGAGAGGCTGAGGCAGGAGAATGGCGTGAACCCGGAAGGTGGAGCTTGCAGTGAGCCAAGATTGCGCCACTGCACTCCAGCCTGGGCGACAGCGAGACTCCATCTCAAAATAAATAAATAAAATAAAATAAAATAAAATAAATACACCACTAGCAAGTCTAATAAAGAAGAAAAGAGAGAAGATTCAAATAGACACAATAAAAATTGATGAAGGGGATGTCACCATTGACCCCACAGAAATGCAAACTTCCATCAGAGAATACTAAAATTACTTCTATGCAAGTAAACTAGAAAATCTAGAAGAAATGGATAAATTCCTGGACAAATACACCTTCCCAAGACTAAACCAGGAAGAAGTCGAATCCCTGAATAGACCAATAACAAGTTCTGAAATTGAGACATTAATTAATAGCCTATCAACCAAAAAAAGCCCAGGACCAGACAGCTTCACAGCTGAATTCTACCTGAGGTACAAAGAGGAGCTGGTACCATTCCTTCTGAAACTATTTCAAGCAATTGAAAATGAGGGACTCCTCCTTAACTCATTTTATGAAGCCAGCATTTTTTCTGATACCAAAACCTGTCAGACACAGAACATTTCAGGCCAATATCTCTGATGAATATCAATCCTAAAATCCTCAGTAAAATACTGGCAAACCAAATACAGCAGCACATCAAAAAGCTTATCCACCACAATCAAGTCAGCTTCATCCCTGGCGTGCAAGGCTGGTTCAACATACACAAAGCAATATAATACATCACATAAACAGAACCAAAGACAAAAACCACATGATTATCTCAATAGATGCAGAAAAGACCTGTGATAAAATTCAACATTGCTTCAAATTAAAAACTCTCAATAAACTAGGTATTGATGAAATGTAGCTCAAAATAATAAGAGCCATTTATGACAAACCCACAGCCAATATCATATTAAATGGGAAAAAGCTGGAAGCATTCCCTTTGAAACTGGCCTAAGACAAAGATGCCCTCTCTCATCACTCCTATTCAACATAGTATTGGAAGTTCTGGCCAGGGCAATCAGGCATGAGTAAGAAATAAAGTGTATTCAAATTGGAAGAGAGGAAGTCAAATTGCCTCTATTTGCAGATGACATGATTCTATATTTAGAAAACCCCATGATTTTCAGCCCCAAAACTCCTTAAGCTGATAAGCAACTTTAGCAAAACCTCAAGATAGAAAGTCAATGTGCAAAAATCACAAGCATTCCTATACACCAAGAACAGACTAACAGAGAACCAAATCATAAGTGAACTTCCATTCACAGTTGCTACAAAGAGAATAAAATACCTAGGAATACAGCTAACAAGGGATGTGAAGGATCTCTTCAAGGAGAACTACAAACCACTGCTCAAGGAAATAAGAGAGAACACAAACAAATGGAAAAACATTCCATCCTCATGCATAGGAAGAATCAATACTGTGAAAATGGCCATACTGCCCAAAGTAATTTACAGATTCAATGCTATTCCCATCAAACTACCATTCACATTCTTCATAGAATTAGAAAAAACTACTTTAAATTTTATATGGAATCAAAAAGGACCCCATATAGCCAAGACAATCCTAAGCAAAAAGAACAAAGCTGGGGGCATCATGCTACCTGATTTCAAACTATACTACAAGGCTACAGTAATCAAAACAGCATGGTGCTGGTGCCAAACAGGCATATAGACAAACAGAACAGAGGCCTCAGAAATAACACCACACATCTACAACCATCTGATCTTCAACAAACCTGACAAAAACAAGCAATGGGAAAAGGATCTCCTCTTCAATAAATGATGCTGGGACAACTGGCTAGCAATATGCAGAAAACAGAAACTGGACCCCTTCCTTACACCTTATACAAAAGTTAACTCAAGATGGATTAAAGACTTAAATGTAAAACCCAAAACCATTAAAACCCAAGAAGAAAACGTAAGCAATACCATTCAGGACATAGGCATGGGCAAAGACTTCATGACAAAAATGTCAAAAGCAATTGCAATGAAAGCCAAAATTGACATATGGGATCTAATGAAACTAAAGAGCTTCCGCACAGCAAAAGAAACTAGCATCAGAGTGAACAGGCAACTTACAGAATGGGAGAAAATGTTTGCAATCTACCCATCTGTCACAGGTCTTATATCCAGAATTTACAAAGAACTTGAACAAATTTACAAGAAAAAAACAAACAACACCATCGCAATTGGGTAAAGGATTTAAACAGACACTTCTCAAAAGAAGACATTTATGCGGCCAACAAACATATGAAAAAAAGCTCAACATCACTGATCATTAGATAAATGGAAACCAAAACCACAATGAGAAACTACCTCATGCCAGTTAGAACGGTGATTATTAAAACATCAAGAAACTATAGATGCTGTTGAGGCTGTAGAGAAATAGAAATGCTTTTCCACTGTTGGTGGGAATGTGAATTAGTTCAACCACTGTGGAAGACAGTATGGTGATTCCTGAAGGATCTAGAACCAGAAACACCGTTTGTCCCAGCAATCCCATTACTGGGTATACACCCAAAGGATCATAAATCATTCTATTATAAAGACATATGCACACATATGTTTATTGCAGCGCTATTCACAATAGCTAAGACATTTAATTAACCCAAATGTCCATCTATGATATACTGGATAAAAAAATATGGTACATATACACCATGGAATACTATGCAGCTATACAAATGAATGAGATCATGCCCTTTGCAGGGTCATGGATGAAGCTGGAAGCCATCATCCTCAGCAAACCAACACAGGAACAGAAAACCAAGCACCACATGTTCTCACTCATAAGTGGAAGTTAAACAATGAGAACACACGGACACAGGGAGGGGAACAACACACATCAGGGCATGTTGGGGGGTGGGGAGCCAGGGGCGGGAACTCAGAGGATGGGTCAATAGTGAATAGTGGCAGCAAACCACCATGGCACACGTATGTCTATGCAACAAACCTGCACATTGTGCACGTGTATCTCGGGACTTAAAGTAAAAATTTTTTTTAAAAAGTTAGATATACTTCTGGCTCTGCCATTTCATTAGTTGTACAACTATGCGTCTATCTATTAACCCCTGAGGTTCTCATTTTTTTCATTGCAAAATGAGAAAAACTTTATTAACTTTTAAGTTCTTTCTATTTCTAATATCTATGGTTCTAATAATGATCTTTAATAATAGTTATGCCTCATATAATAAGCAATCATTTGCTCGTCCTTCAAGTAATTAAGAATCAGAACAGTTAGTAGAGGAAGACAAACTACTTATTCATGGAGTTCTTAAATGTCAAGTTACATGATGATATGTTCTAAGATTGCGGTAACCCTATGTGAAATTTTACAAAGCAATATATAATAATCATTTATATTAAAATATATTTAAGAAACTTGCAGGACCTAAGTTAACATTCCAGGAAAGTTATGTGACTTTTGGAAATAAATACTGTTGAACCAATGCTAGAGAAATGACAGTCATCGTTATAAGCCATCAGGGTGGGGATTTGAGAATTTCTTCTCATTATACTAAGATTTGCCTTTTAGAATTTATATTTATGCCACATATAATCATATGTTGGTTGTGGTTCTATGTATGAATTTTTATTATATTGATTTTTAAAATGGCCTGTGTAATTTAAGAAAATGTTACTATTAATGATTACATTGGGCACTCATTTTTACATTGGGTTTAATCATTCAATTTCAACAATATTTCTTTAGCTTCTTGTTCACAGAAGCCAAACCATATGTCAAAAGCTCACAGCTGGTTTTAGTCACAAGCTTTGAATTGGAATTTAAGTTTTCTAATTCAAATCCCAGTGATTTCCCACAATGTAAGAACTACCAGAAAATATGTTTTCTGTGTAGTTGACCATTAGTCTGAAGCTTTAGAAATATCTTAAATTTTAAAGCTATAGGTACTTGAAAAAAAACTATGTTTATCACGATTTACTTGTATTAAAATACAATTGACTCTAATCACATGGATGTTTTAAAGAAAACTGCACCCCTAAAAAAGAAAATCCAAGTTCTCTGTCAACATATTTTCTTAATATTGTCATGGTATATGTCTACATCACGGTCAAAAGTGTCGTGGGTTTTGAAAAAATATGATAATATCCTTTAAGGAGAGATGGTAAAAAAAGAAAATAGACATGACTGGAGAAGTGTTTAAATGCTAGAGCCATGAAAAATCTCTTTTTCATTCAAAAACAAATTTAATTTGTTTCATTCAAAAACACCTATTGTTTTTCAAGATATACTCTATTGACTCAGACCTGAAATTCTGAGTAATGCACATACACCAGGAATGACAAATCACACTGAGAAAAGACAATGTGTATGACCGCATAGTCTTTCTGTAATATATCAAAATGTGAGTCTGAGGTATCATTTTCTCTTTTTCTTCCTTTTCTTCCTTCCTCCTTCTTTCAGTTTTTCCTTTACTAATTCTTCCTACAAACTATCTTTGACTTTATCCTTCTCTACTTTATTTTTTATACAATATAATTGCCTAGTAATTTCTTCACATCAGTTATCTGCAATATTTCCAAGAATATTTTTTAGACATACTAGTAGGAAAATGCTGTGTTTCTGTTTCCTGTGTTTGTTTTTTACTTAATGATTCACCCAGAATTTAGTGATGGGTTGAGTCAGGCTAGATTTTTATGCCAATAAATGTAATCACCAGCTGAATGCTTTCTCTTCCAACACCTTTTATAAAACTAAATGACTCATGATCTTTCTTTAAATTAAAATATGTGGCTAATTTTCCCTTTCACTCATAATATGCATTATAAAAATATTAAACCCTAGAAAATAATAACAAATACTATTATATTATTATCATCATGCTTACACAATATTATCTTTTTTGTTTTATTAGTTTTATCTTCATTTTAATTTTGATCAATTTTTGATCACACTATAAACAATTTTATGTTGTTGCTGTTGTTTTTTATGTATTTATTTCATTTCTCCACATAAAATGCCTCATGTTCTTTTAAGATCTTTGGCAACATGTTTAATTGCTGTATAATATCCCATTGGTATATAATATCCTTTTGGTTAGTTATATGATAAAATCATGTTTCCATTGTTTGTTATTATCGTACAGTGAGAAAATGTCCCTGTACTTTACATAAAACACAAGAATTGCTTATTGTGCTGACTATATAAGTTGATTTCATTTTGTTGCAGCTATAAATGATACTGTAATAAATACTTTTGAGTGTCATATTTTGTTATTTTTGTTGCTTCTTTATTTACTTTTGGTAGATTCCACAAATGAAATTATTGACACAAAGGGTAATTATAATGTAAAATTTGTAATAATAAAACCCAATATTTTCCCAAAGATTGTATTACTTTATTTCTTACTAGTTGTATATAAAACAACCCATTTTACCACACTTCTGTTAAACCATCAGTAATTTTCAATCTTATGATTGAATCTTATGTTAATCCACTACAAGAAACATGAATTTCAAAACTTACCCCAGTGGTCCATTTGATATTTTCCACACAATGTCAAATGACATCATGGGAAGCATCCTTTTGTAAACCAAAGTTGACCAGAAGTGATCTCTGTTTTAATTAATTAAGCAGCTCTTGGTATTAACATAAGAGTCAAGAAATTGTACCCCTAATTTTACAGCTATGTTTTAATGAATTTTACTAATTAGATGCCCCATTGAGGATTGTCTTTTTGATTTAATTATTATGTAACATTTCTAATGTCATCAGAAGATAATTCTAAGAGTATTTTTCTTAGTAATATTGCATCTATTTATACAAAGGAGAAAGGTTCACACGAAGCTGACTGGTGAGCTGTCTGCATTAAGATTTTCTGATTATGCTGTACCTCATCCTTTAGATATTTTGGCCTTTCATACTGTACACTGCAGGCTGGCATCCCATATTAAATGGAGTTCCCGAGTAACCTATATCTTTAACTGGGTGTTTGTAAATGTTTTTAAGAAACTGTTTGAAGATTCCCATTCTTTCATATGGCATCATCATGTTTTTATTTATTGAAGAGATGCATATTTAGCACCTCAATTAAGAACCAAACACTAATCATCAAACACATACAAATAATAAAGAATGTCCCTGCCTTCAAGAAGTTTAGATTCCAGAGAGTAATGAGACAGGAAGACAATTAATAAGAAAAATTATTCTTTTACTGATAATGAGCAATAGGAGCACAAAAAAAAATAACAAAAATTGCCCAGAGAAACTGGGGCCTTCCGAGGCATTTTAAAGAAGAATTGAGGTTTGAAATTATGCAGGTGTCATGAAACTGTCTAGGAAGATGAAATGGCATGTGTTAAGATATGGAAACTTTTCACATGTATTATAAAAATCCAAAGGAGGATAGAGTCGTAAAGAAAAGTGTAGTAAACTGTGAAAACTGCCACAGAGATGTCAGGAGGAAGACACAATGTTATTTGGACCTTGAGAAATAGTTGCAGCACTGTGGTATGGGCAAAAGCCAGATTGTTTTGAATAGAGTGGTGAATAGGGAGTGAGAGAGTAGAGACAATAAAATGAAAGATATAGACTCATATCTAGGTGGTGGAATAAGATTAAGGGAGGTTGGTTTCATTTCTGTTTTCATCAGTAACTCATACTTATTGACCACTTACTCTGCATTGTAAATTGTAAAAATATAGCAGAGAACAAAAGAGAATCTCTGCTATCTGTTACTGATTTTCCATTTGAGGTAAATGGGGGTATAATATGAATATACACAAAGTAAATAAAATAATCTTAGGTATGTAGATTCCTTAAAGAAACCCAACAAGGTAATATGGCATTTAGCCACACGGCAGACCTGCTTGGACCAGAGGTCATGGAAGATCCTATGTTGAAGTCATAGTTGGTACTTAGCCATGGGGCAGAACTGCTTGGACCAGAGGTCATGGAAGATCCTATGTAGAAGTCATAGTTAAGCTACAAAATTTATGTTGTAATGAAGACAGTCATGAAAAGATCTGATGGAAGAGGATCCTAAAAAAAAAGTGGAAAGGCATTGAGACTGTTAGGAGCATCACATATTGGAAGCAGGGAAGCTAGTGTGTAGCTAATGAAAAAGAGAGAGAAGAGACAACGGGGTGGGAGGGAAAGTTGGCAGGCACATTACCAGAGGGCCATGTGGGAAGGAATTAGGCATCCCAGTTTGTACTCCAGTTGTAATGGCGATCTGTCAGAGTCTTAAAGAAGGAAGCAGCAAAATATATATTTTAGGAAAATTGTTTTGCCTGCTCTGTGGACTTTAAAATAGAGGAGAGAGCAGCACAATAAGAGGAAGCAATGGGAGTTGAGCTTCCTGCTAATTTAAGCTGTTGCATTGGGAGAAAGTTATGTTCTTTTGATAGTTACCATATTTTCTTGAGTATACTATATTTTGTAAATTTGTACAAGCTACTTGAGCCTTATAAGCCTCAGATTTCTAAGCTATGACATGGTTTAGTAAAAATAACTTTCCTACTCCTCACTGGTTTGTTGTTTGGATTAAGTAGAGTCATGTCTATGAAAGCTTTAAATAAGCTGTAAAGCATTTGACTTGTGCTATTATGGTCTGCTCTCTTAAATTGGCATTGGCAACAACATCTGCTTCCTCAGAGTTACTTCTGACATTGAAAGGACTAAAAGGAAATATAACATAAAACAGTTTTCTTAATGAAACTCAACAAAAAGTAGATACATTTCTGTGAAATATGACTTAATGGTTTTGGTTTTGATGCTTAGTGACTTTCCCAAATTCCCACAGTTATTTATTAGCAGACTTGACCTTACTCAATTTATCATGCTCAGATGTCTATTCTTCCTTTCAATATTCAGAGATCAAAGATTAAAATTCCAGCCCAAATAATATAAAAGAAACAGCTTAAGGGATTATGCTTAATCAAGATTAAAATTATGCTTATTAAGTCAAGAAATATGGTATCTTCTTTGTGTATATATAAATGTATATATATTTTTTAATTTTTTGGGTGGTTGTTATCCTGATTAGTTGTGAAAAGACTCAGTGTGACTGAATCACAAATTACAGATGCATTTAGGGGAAAAGTCAAGGCTTTTTATTTTCCCACTAATGTGGTCTCTATGCATTTTCTGTCAAATTTAACTTTTAAGTTACATAACACTCTAAGCTACATGGCCACTATTGGTAAGTAATGGTTTGGTTTCTGATGTGTTGTAAGTACACACTGCTTTCTGCTTACTCCACTCATGGAAACAACGAGCAATCTAACATCAAAATGACACTGCAATTTTGTTTTACTACTTAGTATTTTTTATTTGTTTTGTCAATTATGAGCAAATTTGAATATCCAAACTTAGAATTCAGTTAGATTCTTGACCTGTACATTTTAAATAAATTCTAAATTCATCAGATTGCTCCATTTCATTTCTAATCAGAATTATATCCTTTATTGAAACTCATTTTTTAAATTTTATTTTATTATTATTATACTTTAAGTTTTAGGATACATGTGCACAATGTGCAGGTTAGTTACATATGTATACATGTGCCATGCTGGTGTGCTGCACCCATAAACTCGTCATTTAGCATTAGGTATATCTCCTATTGCTATACCTCCCCCTCCCCCCACCCCACGACAGTCCCCAGAGTGTGATGTTCCCCTTCCTGTGTCCATGTGTTCTCATTGTTCAATTCCCACCTATGAGTGAAAACATGCAGTGTTTGGTTTTTTGTTCTTGCGATAGTTTACTGAGAATGATGATTTCCAATTTTATCCATGTCCCTACAAAGGACATGAACTCATCATTTTTTATGGCTGCATAGTATTCCATGGTGTGTATGTGCCACATTTTCTTAATCCAGTCTATCATTGTTGGACATTTGGGTTGGTTCCAAGTCTTTGCTATTGTGAATAGTGCTGCAATAAACATACTTGTGCGTGTGTCTTTATCACAGCATGATTTATAGTCCTTTGGGTATATACCCAGTAATGGGATGGCTGGGTCAAATGGTATTTCTAGTTCTAGATCCCTGAGGAATCACCACACTGACTTCCGCAATGGTTGAACTAGTTTACAGTCCCACCAACAGTGTAAAAGTGATCTTATTTCTCCACATCCTCTCCAGTACCTGTTGTTTCCTGACTTTTTAATGATTGCCATTCTAACTGGTGTGAGATGGTACCTCATTGTGGTTTTGATTTGCATTTCTCTGAAGGCCAGTGATGGTGAACATTTTTTCATGTTTTTTGGCTGCATAAATGTCTTCTTTTGAGAATTGTCTGTTCATGTCCTTCACCCACTTTTTGATGGGGTTGTTTGTTTTTTTCTTGTAAATTTGTTTGAGTTCTTTGTAGATTCTGGATATTAGCCCTTTGTCAGATGAGTAGGTTGCGAAATTTTTCTCCCATTCTGTAGGTTGCCTGTTCACTCTGATGGTAGTTTCTTTTGCTGTGCAGAAGCTCTTTAGTTTAATTAGATCCCATTTGTCAATTTTGGCTTTTGTTGCCATTGCTTTTGGTGTTTTAGACATGAAGTCCTTGCCCGTGCCTATGTCCTGAATGGTAATGCCTAGGTTTTCTTCTAGGGTTTTTATGGTTTTAGGTCTAACGTTTAAGTCTTTAATCCGTCTTGAATTAATTTTTGTATAAGGTGTAAGGAAAGGATCCAGTTTCAGCTTTCTCCATATGGCTAGCCAGTTTTGCCCGCACCATTTATTAAATAGGGAATCCTTTCCCCATTGCTTGTTTTTCTCAGGTTTGTCAAAGATCAGATAGTTGTAGATATGCGGCGTTATTTCTGAGGGCTCTGTTCTGTTCCATTGATCTATATCTCTGTTTTGGTACCAGTACCAAGCTGTTTTGGTTACTGTAGCCTTGTAGCATAGTTTGAAGTCAGGTAGAGTGATGCCTCCAGCTTTGTTCTTTTGGCTTAGGATTGACTTGGCGATGCAGGTTCTTTTTTGCTTCCATATGAACTTTAAAGTAGTTTTTTCCAATTCTGTGAAGAAAGTCATTGGTAGCTTGATGGGATGGCATTGAATCTGTAAATTACATTGGACAGTATGGCCATTTTCACGATATTGATTCTTCCTACCCATGAGCATGGAATGTTCTTCCATTTGTTTGTATCCTCTTTTATTTCGTTGAGCAGTGGTTTGTAGTTCTCCTTGAAGAGGTCCTTCACATCCCTTGTAAGTTGGATTCCTAGGTATTTTATTCTCTTTGAAGCAATTGTGAATGGGAGTTCACTCATGATTTGGCTCTCTGTTTGTCCGTTATTGGTGTATAGGAATGCTTGTGATTTTTGTACGTTGATTTTGTATCCTGAGACTTTGCTGAAGTTGCTTATCAGCTTAAGGAGATTTTGAGCTGAGACAATGGGGTTTTCTAGATATACAATCATGTCGTCTGCAAACAGGGACAATTTGACTTCCTCTTTTCCTAATTGAGTACCCTTTATTTCCTTCTCCTGCCTAATTGCCCTGGCCAGAACTTCCAACAATATGTTGAATAGGAGTGGTGAGAGAAGGCATCCCTGTCTCGTGCCAGTTTTCAAAGGGAATGCTTCCAGTTTTTGCCCATTCAGTATGATATTGGCTGTGGGTTTGTCATAGATAGCTCTTATTATTTTGAGATACGTCCCATCAATACCTAATTTATTGAGAATTTTTAGCATGAAGGGTTGTTGAATTTTGTCAAAGGCCTTTTCTGCATCTATTGAGATAATCATGTGGTTTTTGTCTTTTGTTCTGTTTATATGCTGGATTACGTTTATTGATTTTCATATGTTGAACTAGCCTTGCATCCCAGGGATGAAGCCCACTTGATCATGGTGGATAAGCTTTTTGATGTGCTGCTGGATTTGGTTTGCTGGTATTTTATTGAGGATTTTTGCATCAATGTTTATCAAGGATATTGGTCTAAAATTCTCTTTTTTTGGTTGTGTCTCTGCCCGGCTTTTGTATCAGGATGATGCTGGCCTCATAAAATGAGTTAGGGAGGATTCCCTCTTTTTCTATTGATTGGAATAGTTTCAGAAGGAATGGTACCAGTTCCTCCTTGTACCTCTGGTAGAATTTGGCTGTGAATCCATCTGGTCCTGGACTCTTTTTGGTTGGTAAGCTATTGATTATTGCCACAATTTCAGAGCCTGTTATTGGTCTATTCAGAGAGTCAACTTCTTCCTGGTTTAGTCTTGGGAGGGTGTATGTGTCGGGGAATTTATCCATTTCTTCAAGATTTTCTAGTTGATTTGCGTAGAGGGGTTTGTAGTATTCTCTGATGGTAGTTTGTATTTCTGTGGGATCGGTGGTGATATCCCCTTTATCATTTTTTATTGCGTCTGTTTGATTCTTCTCTCTTTTCTTCTTTATTAGTCTTGCTAGTGGTCTATCGATTTTGTTGATCCTTTCAAAAAACCAGCTCCTGGATTCATTAATTTTCTGAAGGGTTTTTTGTGTCTCTATTTCCTTCAGTTCTGCTCTGATTTTAGTTATTTCTTGCCTTCTGCTAGCTTTTGAATGTGTTTGCTCTTGCTTTTCTACTTCTTTTAATTGTGATATTAGGGTGTCAATTTTGGATCTTTCCTGCTTTCTCTTGTGGGCATTTAGTGCTATAAATTTCCCTCTACACTCTGCTTTGAATGTGTCCCAGAGACTCTGGTATGTTGTGTCTTTGTTCTCATTGGTTTCAAAGAACATCTGTATTTCTGCCTTCATTTCATTATGTACCCAGTAGTCATTCAGGAGCAGGTTGTTCAGTTTAGACCAAAATACTTTTGGATTTGTTGGACTACCTAAAAATTGAACAATAAACTTATAGCAAAATTACATATTCTGTGGCATAAATCTGTTATTTTAAAATGAGTCCAACTTGAAACTAATAGTGATTCATTTTTTTGAAAATTATTTATTGAATACCTTCTCTTTAATAGAAGGGCTAAGGCACTGTTCTTAGTACTTGGTGCACATGGATAGGAAAAAAAAATCCTGACAAACATGGAAATAAGTTTCTAGTTGTAGGAGACAAACAGTAAGCAATAAACATAATGTTGAATAAAGTATATGATATTAGAAGTAAATGAGCACTAGGACAAAATTAGAGCAGGGTAAGGATTTGTGTATCTATTTAATGTGTTCTTTTTTTCTGATGATCTACTTTTATAGAATTGGCATCCTCGGCATCAAACTCTGCATTTATAGTTTCATTTTGGTGTTCAGCCCAGACTGGCAGGAATTCTTCAATGCCATTTCCTAATTTCTGTGGGACAGAATCTGACTGTTCCAGCTTGAGTCAGGGTTATAGTCAATTATGAACCAGGGCCAAAATATGTCTTATAGATCTCCAGTTAGAGGCTTATTTCTGTGTATAGAAGTTCTCACAGATGAGGGTGGTGAGCTAGACATTCACAGTGCATTGGCTTTTTATCTTCCAGTTCATAATTGTAAAATGGCTCATAGAGGACACATTCTTAGAGCACCCATTCAGTGTCCCAATTTAGGGGCAGATTGGTGAGACAGTTTGATAAGAATTGTATTCATACATCTCTTTTTTTTTTCAGGGAGGAATGTCTTCTCCAGACAGTCTTCTTCAGACTCTCATATCTCATTGGTCAAGACCAGGCCACTAGTTCAAAAGTTAATATCTGGCAGTTTGATAGGAAGGCCACGCCGGTAAGGAAAAGGTGGTAGGAGATTTAGTCAACCCATGGAATCAGCTCGTATTGAATTATCAGGTTTTTTGACACTCCCTCAAAGTATTGATTTAAGTGCATTTTATTTATCCTTTACTCATTAACCTTTATAGAGGTTAAGAATAAATTAATTTTCTATGACATTTTATTAGAAAAATTAGCTTGGTTAAAATTTTCAAGAAACACTAGGAAGTTTGTTAGTTAAATATTGTAAATTCCCTTAAACCAATACTTACATAAATAACTTATTGAACATAAGTAATATATGAAAAAGCCAAAGATCTTAAAGGTATAATTTAATATATGATTACCAATTCTTTTACTCAGGTGACTCAATTAAAATGTCTAAAGTCATGTTTCCATTAATAAATTTTGGTTTAAATTTATGGCAAACACATAGAATTTAATCATAAATTAGGATGTTTTTGGAGAATGGATTTTGGGGGATATTAAATATAGAGCAAAAACTCAAAAATCATTCCTTTAAAGACAATGTTTTGTTCTCCCTTCTCTGTGAAACACAGGGACATTCTTCCCATACTGAAGACTAAAGAAGATGGCAAACATGTTATTCTTTCTTTTAATAAATAGGTCTTGACTGATAGTTACTATTATGAAGCTTAGGGTACAATGTTAAATTATTCATATACTGTTGTTACAGGGAAGGGGTCCCGAACCAGACCCCAAGAAAGGGTTCTTGGATCTCACGCAAGAATTGAGGGTGATTGCATAGAGTAAAGTGAAAGTAAGTTTATTAAGAAAGTAGAGGAATAAAAGAATGTCTTCTCCATAGACAGAGCATCCCCGAAGGCTGCTGGTTGCATATTTTTACGGCTATTTCTTGATGATGTGCTAAACAATGGGTGGATTATTCATGCCACCCCTTTTTAGACTATATAGGGTAACTTCCTGAAGTTGCCATGACATTTGTAAACTGCCAGGGCCCTAGTGGGAGTATAGCAACAAGGATGACCAGAGGTCACTTTCTTGGCCATCTTGGTTTTGGTGGGTTTTAGGCAGCTTCTTTACTGCAACCCATTTTATCAGCAAGTTCTTTATGACCTGTATTTTGTGCTGACCTCCTACATCATCCTGTGACCCAGAATGCCTAATCATCTGGGAATGCTGCCCAGTAGGTTTCAGCCTCATTTTACCCAGCCCCTATTAAAGATGGAGTTGCTCTGGTTCACACACCTCTGACACTTTGGTTTTAGGGACATTGCTGTCATCCGGTGAAGATATTGGCATGAAAAATTAATTAAAATAAAGTATAAAGGCTAAAATAGAAACATGGGAACAAGATACAGTATTTACTGGGAACATGGAGAAGGAGTATCTACTAGCATTGCATAGAGAAATAGAGGAAGTTTCCAGAGAAAGGGGGCATCTGAGCTGGTCGTATAAAAATTATTTTCCCAGAGAGTAGAAAACAAGTGGCCTCCAGTAGGGAGGAATCAACATACAACAAAGCACAGAGATAGGAGAAGGCACCGAATATTCAAGGAATGCTTAATCCTTGCATTAAGAACAGAAGAATAAGAGTAAGAAAATAGACAAAGATGGGACTGGAAGTATGATCCCATGACACGATATGTTCTAGGAGCACTGTGAAAGATCCTTTTATGATGTTGAGGAGAGGGACCTTTTTTAAAGCAGCAGGAAGCTACCAACTCACCAGAGGTGTTGAAAGAAGAGACGTTATGAACTCGTTTAATTTTTAAATTGTCATTCTGACAGCAACAACGAAATACCATTAAACACCCACCAGATGTCAAAAACTAAAAGGACTAATGACATGAAAAGTTGACAAGAATATGGGAGTCACTGGTGCACTCAAACACTTGTGGGAGTGTAAAATGTACATCACATTAGGAAAGTGTTCAGCAGCTTTTTTTATAGTGTTAAACAAATAAACTTACCCTATGACCCAGGAATTTTATTCCTAATTATTAACCCAAGAGAAATGTGTGTGTATATATATATATATATATATATATATATATATATATATACACACACACACACACACATTTATTATATATATATTAAATATATATATTTAAAAATATATATTTAAATTGCACAAGAATTTTACAGTAGTATTATTTTACAGTAGTATAATAGCCAAAAATTGTATTCAATCCAAATGTCCATTAATGGCAGAGTAGACAAACATATTGTGATATATGCATACAGTGGAATACTACTTAGTAATAAAAATGAGTAACCTACTTTAAAATGGGACAACACGAATAAATTTCAGAAATATTATGCTGAGCAAAAAGCTAGTCACAAAAGAGTATGTACTGTGTGAATTCACTTACATGAAGTTAAAGTAGAGCCAAACGAATCTATTCGTTTGAATAGATCATGACTAGATTAAGTATGTATTTATTAAAACTCATTAAATATTTCATAGTATCTGAATTTTATTTAATTTTGCTAATTGAGGCAAACATTACCTCAATTTGTAAATATATGACATCTTTGGAGGTAGCAGAGGTAAACTACAAAGGGAAGAGACTGATACCAAGAATAGCACGAAGGATGACTTATTACAGGTAAAAGGTACGGGTTTGAATGAAGACAGTGTGATGACATGTAAGAGAGCAGATTTTATACAATTTCAGAGGAGATGATTGGGTTCACAAGAGCGTGATGTCAATGTTGGTGGGTGAAAACAAAGAGGAGAAAATTAAGAATGGATGTACTTTGATGTCATTGTTAGAAAAAAACATTGAAGGGCAACAGACCAAGAATAGCCAAAGTAATAGCCAAAAATAATGAAGGCTGACATTGTCAGACTTCAAAACTTACTCTAAAGCTTCAATAATAATTACAGTGTGGTGTTGGTGAAAGAATAGGCAAATAGATCAATGGTACAAATAGATAACTAAGAAATTGACCACACAAATATAGTTAACTGGTCTTTTACAATGGAGCAAGGGCAATTGAATGCAGAAGAGATAGTCTTTGCAGTCAATGATGTTGGAACAACTGGACATCCATATGTAAAAAAGTGACAGATTTTATACTTTTCACAAAAAATGAACTGAAAATGAATTGTAGACCTATAGGTAAAATGCAAAACTATAAAACTCTTATGTTAAAGGAAAATTTTTGACAAATTAAAGTTAACAGAGTTTAACTGAGCAAAGAATGATTGGAAAATTGGGCAGCCTCCAAACCAAAATGGGATGAGGTAGACTAGCACTGCCATGTTGTCAAAGAAGATTTACAGACAGAAAAAGGAAAGGAAGGCACAGAAAATGGAAGTGAGGTACAGAAATGACCAGATTAGTTATAGCACAGCATTTGCCTTATTTAACATGGTTTGAACAGTTGACTGCCACTGACTGGCCGAAGCTTGGTGATTGGTACAAGAGAAGGTTACAGTCTGTTTACACATCCAGTTAGGTTATACTTTCTATGTACACAGGGATCTTCAGGCTGCACTTAAAATATGTAAGAAGGTAGCGTTCAACTAAACTTAATTTAATACCTAGAAGGATCTTGGGTTTGGCAATGAATTCTTACATATAACATTGAAAGCATGGTCCATGAAAAAAAAATTGATAAGTTGAATTTCATTGAAATTTTAAAACTTCTGCCCTGCCAAAACACTGTTAAGAGAATGAAAAGACAAGCCAGAGACTGGAAGAAAATATTGACCAAACACATATCTGATAACAGAGAACTATCTAAAATATACACAAAATCCTTTAAATTCAACAATAAAAAGAGAAACAACCTAAAAAAATGGGCAAAAGAGATCTGAATAGACACCTCACCAAGAATATACACGGATTGCATATAAGCATATGAAGTGATGGTCCATGTCGTATGTCATTAGGGAATTGCAAATAAAAAGAACAATGGAATACCACTACACATCTTTCAGAATGACTGAAATATAAAACACCAATGACAGCAAATGCTGGTGAGGTTGTGTAGCAACAGCAACTCTCGTTTATGGCTTGCAGGAATGTAAACCGGTATAGCCACTTTGGAAGATAGTTTGGCAGTTCCTTACTAAGCCAAACATATTTTTACTATGTGATCAAGCAATCACACTCTGATATTTACCCAAATGAGTTGAAAAGTAATGTCCACATTAAAAGCCTGCACTGAAATATTTATAGCAGCTTTATTCATAATTGCTAAAACCTGGAAGCAACCAAGAGGTCCTTGAATAGGTGAATGGATATATGAATTGTGGTATACGAAGACAATTGAATATTATTCTGCAAGACAGGAAAATGAATTATTAAGCTACAGAAAACTTGAAAGAATCTTAAATGCATATTGCTATGAAAGAAACCCACCTGAAAAGACTGCAGACTGTATGATTCCACTTATGTGATGTTCCGAAAAGGCAAAACTATGACAACAGTAAAAAAGATCAGTGGTTGCCAGGGTTTTTAGAGGAGGGAAGGAAGGATGAATAGGTATACCTCAGGGCATTTTGAGGGTGTGAAATTATCTCCTATGATACTGTAATGGCAGATACATGTTATTATACATTTTTCAAAACCCACAAAAGGTACAACACAAAGAATGAATCCCAATGTAAACTAGGGACTTTAGTTAATAGTAATACATCAATATCAGCCCATCAATGGTAACAAATGTCCCACACTGATGAAAAATGTCAATAGGGGAAATTGGTGAGTATTGGGGAGGGAATATATGAAAACTTTCTGTACTTTCTGCTCAGTTTTTCTGTAACTTTAAAGCTCTTCAAAGATATTTATTCAGGAAAAATACTGAAGAAAAGATTCAAAATAAAACAACGATTTCAGTTTGATATAGGCTATGTAGGTCACATTTGTTATTCAGGTGAAGAAACATAAAAGCAGTGAATATATCTAAGATCCAATAAGAAATGAATGTAAATCTACATACAGAAAAAAAATAATAGTCTACCTTAGAAATCTAAGAAATATTAGCATTTAAGATTAAGTTGAAGGCTGGGCGTGGTGGCTCACGCCTGTACTACTAGCACTTTAGGAGGCCCAGTCAGGCAGATCACTTAAGGCCAGGAGTTCAAGACCAGCCTGGCCAACATGGCGAAACCCCATCCCTTCTAAAAATACAAAAATTAGCCAGGCATGGTGATGCATGTCTGTAATCCAAGAATCGCTTGAACCTGGGAGACAGAGGTTGCAGTGAGCCAAGATCACAACACTGCACTCCAGTCTGGGCGGCAGAGGAAGACTCTGTCTCAAGGAAAAAAAAAAAAAAAAAGAACAAGTTGACAAGCCAGAAAAAGAGAGAGCGAAGGATTCAGTAGGAGCTGAGAAGGAACAGAATGGATTGGTTTTATGTAAGCCAAGAATGAGTAGGTTTTGTTGTGTCAAGTGCTGCAGAAAGATAAAGTAGCTTATAGACAGTGGGAAACAATGTGAAACCTAGGCTACTATTTTTAGTAAAGAGGTAAGGATTTAAGCCAGTCTGTAATGAGTTGAATTTTAAAAAAGGGTTTAAAAATTTAAATTGCAAGAGCAGAGTCATAATTGAAAAACATGATGAAAAGAAAGAAGAAAGGGCAACCACCACTGAGTCATGATATTTTTCTGAAATTTCAAGGCAGCTTTACCTCGCTGGACTTAAAATGGAAAATTCAGGTCTTTGATGAAATTTTGATGTTGCTATTGTTGACATAGCATATAGCCAGTTAGTGATATTCTAGAGAATTTTGAACCATACCTACAAAATGTGGTAAGTTCATGGAATATTTAATATGTAAAGGAAATTTCTCCAGAATAAACCTAGCAACAAATGATTAAAGTTGTTTTTTTTTTTTTTTTTTTTTTTTTTTTTTTGAGACAGTCTTCTAGAGTGCAGTGGCATGATTTCAGCTCACTGTGACCTCTGCCTCCCGGGTTCAAGCAATTCTCCGCCTCAGCCCCCCGAGTAGCTGGGATTACAGGTGCCCACCACCATGCCTGGCTAATTTTTTTTTTTTCTGTATTTTTAGTAGAGATGAGGCTTCACCGTGTTGGCCAGGCTGGTCTTCAGCTCCTGACCTCGTTATCCACCCACCTCACCCCCCCAAAGTGTTGGGATTACAAACTTGAGCCACCACGCCCGGCCATGATAGAAGCTTTTGTGTGTGTGTGTGTGTGTGTGTGTGTGTGTGTGTGGTTTTCAAAGTGACTGTATAATTTTTATTTTATTATTATTATACTTTAAGTTTGAGGGTACATGTGCACAATGTGCAGGTTAGTTACATATGTATACATGTGCCATGCTGGTGTACTGCACCCATTAACTCGTAATTTAGCATTAGGTATATCTCCTAATGCTATCCCTCCCTACTCCCCCAACCCCACAACAGTCCCCAGAGTGTGATGTTCCCCTTCCTGTGTCCATGTGTTCTCATTGTTCAATTCCCACCTATGAGTGAGAATATGCGGTGTTTGGTTTTTTGTTCTTGCGATAGTTTACTGAGAATGATGATTTCCAATTTCATCCATGTCCCTACAAAGGACATGAACTCATCACTTTTTATGGCTGCATATTATTCCATGGTGTGTATGTGCCACATTTTCTTAATCCAGTCTATCATTGTTGTACATTTGGGTTGGTTCCAAGTCTTTGCTATTGTGAATAGTGCCACAATAAACATACGTGTGCATGTGTCTTTATAGCAGCATGATTTATAGTCCTTTGGGTATATAACCAGTGATGGGATGGCTGGGTCAAATGGTATTTCTAGTTCTAGATCCCTGAGGAATTGCCACACTGTCTTCCACAATGGTTGAACTAGTTTACAGTCCCACCAATAGTGTAACAGTGTTCCTATTTCTCCACATCCTCTCCAGCACCTGTTGTTTCCTGACTTTTTAATGATTGCCATTCTAACTGGTGTGAGATGGTATCTCATTGTGGTTTTGATTTGCATTTTTCTGATGGCCGGTGATGGTGAGCATTTTTTCATGTGTTTTTTGGCTGCATAAATGTCTTCTTTTGAGAAGTGTCTGTTCATATCCTTTGCCCACTTTTTGATGGGGTTGTTTGTTTGTTTTTTTTGTAAATTTGTTTGAGTTCATTGTAGATTCTGGATATTAGCCCTTTGTCAGATGAGTAGGTTGTGAAAATTTTCTCCCATTCTGTAGGTTGCCTGTTCACTCTGATGGTAGTTTCTTCTGCTGTGCAGAAGCTCTTTAGTTTAATTAGATCCCATTTGTCAATTTTGGCTTTTGTTGCCATTGCTTTTGGTGTTTTAGACATGAAGTCCTTGCCCATGCCTATGTCCTGAATGGTAATGCCTAGGTTTTCTTCTAGGGTTTTTATGGTTTTGGGTCTAAGAGACACGTGAATGTTTCTGCTTGTGATGTTAAAACAGAATCCCCTGGAAAGCTAAAGATATTTTTACACACTTTATCTTTACCTCTAATTTGTATTTTATTATTAAATTTAACATGAGGTGTCAGACCAAAAAGTATAGCTTTTATTTTTAAATGTAGTATTGATTACAAGAAAGTATTTGTCTTATGAACCCATTTTCTGTTTAGAAAAAAAAGTGGAACTCACTGCCAGCACTTATTTAATTTAACATAAACATGCTCTTTGAGGCTGAAGAAAATGTGACTGATTTTCAATGTGAAAATAAGACATAAAAACTGTTCTTGGAGTTCTCTAAAACCAAAACTGGTCTCTAATCCTAATGTAACAGAAATGTATGTGATATAGGATTAGAGACAGAGTATTCTCGGGACAAATGAGAAATGGGTAGATAGTTAATTTCCTAAGATAATCAAGTTGACCATAAATAATTCAGCATTTAGGCAGTTTGAATGGTCAATCACATTTGCTTTTGTCAAGTATATTTGTGTTACTCTAAAAAAATGTTTATCAAAATAGTGAGAATAATCATGAAATCACAAAGGTGATTTACTGAATAAATGAGATATAATGTTTTAGAAATACTCAGAACAACAAACATTTTAAATTTTTTTTTGTTTTCTGACGTGCTTTTGGTTGTTAAAACGTAGTTCATAGGGCTGGGCCTATGTTCCCAACTTTTATTAGGTTTTTCTTGTTGGTTTTTTTGCAATACTTTCTTTTAGTCTAAGTAGATATTTTCTTCACTTTTTTTGCTAAACATGTTAAATCTTGAAATATATTGTATGAGGTTTTAAAATAAATCTAAGTTCTGAAATATTCATACTCTTTAGTTGTCATTGTACATAAACAGTACAGTATACCAAAAATAGTCTATTTATGTTGATTTCATGTCTTTTGAAGATAAATTACTAAACTTCATCATGTTTCTAGCAACAAACACACACATGAGAAGGTCGTGACATAGTTGAAGCTTTCTACTTGCAGCAATTAAATCGGTCCCACAGGACAACTCTGAGAATTGCTAAGCATTCTATGATAATCGTATTTCTATCAATGAGCTGCTTATTAGGTTGCTCTGGTTAATGCAATTAAATTAAGAGCAACAGCTGGCATAAAAATAGATTGCTACAGGATGATTGCTAATAATTGTAAAAAATTGTTCCAGAACCTTTTTAGTTTTACCTGGGATAAAAAACCATGAAAGTTCAATTTAGTTATGTTGATGTAGAAAATATTTGTAACAATGCAAAGATATAACAATGGGTATTAGTTAATTTCAAGATAGTACAGTCATATAAAGTAATACTATGAAATCATTTAAAATTATATGTTCAAGACTGTAATGGCATGAAAAATATTAATAATGTATTGGGAAGATGAAAAATTCAATTCCAGTGTCTTTTGGGGAAGACTAATTCTTACTGTAACGGGTGATATATCTCATGCAGTTTCTGGAGACCTGAACCCAGTCTCACAGAGAGAAGATGCCAATTCTACAAGCTTTCCTTCTATGCTTGTATTTAAGTTCAGTTCAGGTGGGAAAGAAAAGTTTCCTCACCACAAGGAACAATATTTTGATCCTTAGGTTTCATGCATTTCCTTAATTTTTACAGTAATAGAGAAAAAAATTATTGTGAAAAAATGGTTCTCAAAGGTGCCTTAAAATAAATTCATTATAAATTAAAGTCAAAGAATGACAGATTTGGCGGGACCCTTAGAAGTCATCTGGTTTCACCTGTTGTTTTATTGCTAAGAGACATTGAGGAAATAAACTCTTGACATAGTTTTGAGCTCAAAAGTTGATGGTACAATTGGGGCTAGAATTTGAAACATAAATATTATGCAAAACTCATAGATTTTACGTATGGAAAAAACCTGATAGAAATTTAATAAGAAATTGACAAAAATCACAATTTCTCAGTATCACAACTCTCAGAAAACAACAGATGGCTTAGTAAAACACAAGTAAGGATGCAAAGTTTTGGATAAGAAAATTTTCAAACATGATCATATATAATATATCTATAGAGATATACACATATGACTGTAATTAACAGAAAAAAATCTATTACTTTCAAATGAACATTGAACATTCACAGAATATGATCGTGTAGTAGGCCACAAAGAAAATCCCATCCAAAATTTGAAGTAAGTGTTTTCAAGCCACAATCTATGTAATATGAGTCAATACTTAAAGAACATATATGTTCAAGTAAATAGTCTACTGGCATGTTTAAAAATGCATACACCTAGATAACTCTTTGAAGAATAAACAATAAAAATTAAAAATTATTGAGGATTAAATGACAATGTATCATTATATGTAAAAAATAGTGTGATGCGCTCAAAATAGTAAATAGAGGGAAAATTTTAGCCTTAAGATCATGCACTGGAAATCAAAACAAAATAGAATAATTTTATTAGAAAACAAAAATAACTTTAAAAAACACAAAATTATTTCCCAAAACCCACAAGAATAAAATAAATAAAACCAAATATACAAGAAAAAGAAGAATGGATCAATAAACCTCTGGAACATATGATCACAAATGAAAAAGAACTGAGGAACAAAATGAGAAACACAGAAAAAGACTAAAATATATATTTAGAATACAAACATTCTAGAAGCATATTTTGTACATCTAGAGTTAGATAAATGCAAATGACTAGAAAAGTGCATAAATTTCTTGGGAAATGTAATTTCATGAATTAGAAGCTTGAATTGATCAAAACTCATAAAAGGTATGCTGAAATCTACCACCTGAATAAAAACAAACCAAAATAATATTATGAATTACTTCATTTAATCTGCCTCAACAATGGGCACTACAAGTTTTCTACCAGTTTATGTAAGAACATGATACAAAACAAAAATATTTCCATATTCAATCTGCAAGTGAAGGAGAATTCTTATTTAATATTTTTTAAATTTCAGTAGCTTTTGGGGTACCAGTGGTTTTAGGTTACATGGATTAATTATATAGTGGTAGCTCTGAGATTTTACCAATATGTAGCTTTTTGTCCCCCGCTGCTCTCCCACCCTCCCCCTTCTAAGTCTCCAGAGTTCACTACATCATTCTGCATGTCTTTGCGTAGTCATAGCTTAGCTCCCACTTATAAGTGAGAACATACCGCGTTTGGTTTTTCATTCCTGAGTTACTTCACTTAGAATAATGGCCTCTAGCTCCATCCAAGTTACTGTAAAAAACATTATTTAATTCCTTCTTATGGCTGAGTAGTATTCCGTGATGTATGTATACCACATTTTCTTTATCCATTCGTTGATCAATGACCACCTAATTTGGTTCCATATCTTGCAATTGTGAATTGGGCTGCAATAAACATACATGTACATGTATCTTTTTCATATAATGATATTTTTTCCTTTATATAGATACCCAGTAGTGTGACTCCTGGATTGAATAGTAGGTTTACTTTTAATTCTTTAAGGAATCTCCATACTGTTTTTCACGGAGGTTGTACTAATTTACATTTCCATCAGCAATGTTTAAGGGTTCCTTTTTCACCACATCCATGCCAACATCTTTTTTTTTATTATTTTTAATAATGGGCATTCTTGGAGGAGTAAGGTAGTATCTCATTGTGGTTTTAATTTGCATCTCCCTGATGATTAGTGTTACTGAACATTTTTTTCTTACATTTGTTGTCTATTTGTATATCTTCTTTTGAGAAATGCCTATTCATGGAATTTGCCCACTTTTTTATGGGATTATTTGTTTTTTTCTTGTTGATTTGTTGGATACACGTGAAGGAGGATTCTGACTTGAATTCTAAACATGAAAATCCCCGAGAGAAATCTCTCTTGTGAAAATAAAATCTAAACCTAAAATATTAGAAAATAAAATTAAATAATACATTAATAAATCATAACTGATCATGGTTTATCCCCATGTGATAAGAAGTCTGTTTAATTTGCCACATGAAAACTTGGGGGAGAAGACGGAGAATCATGTGAAGTTAAAAAGCTTTTGATAAAAATATGTGAAAATTGTTGTATTTAGATGGAAAACCACGTCAACATAAAAATCAGTTATCTATAACAATCATTATATTTAATGAAGAAATAGTGAGTACTATACGTCCTCACTGACATATGAATATGTCCTCTTCAAAATTTAGGTGTTGCTAATGTCATAATGTTTTTAGAAGTGAATAGACCCTGAGGGGTTTATCCCTCATGAATGGGATTAAGACTATAAACGAGGCTTCATGCAGTATTCTCCCAGCTTGTTTTGTTGCCCTTCTAGCTTCCTCCATGAGGAACAGTGTTTCTTCCCTCTGGAGGATGCAACCCTCACCAGACAAGCAAACCTGCCAGCACCTTGATCTTGGACATCCAAGTCTCAAGAAATCTGAGAAACAAATTTTCTGCCATTCTTAAACTACCAGTCCAAGGTATTCTGTTATAACAGCAAAAATGTAAAAAGACAACAGATAAATTATCATTACATAATAGAGGAAAAAACACCAAAATCTCCTTTCACCAGTATTACTTAGTATTTTATTAGAGATCCTACCCAATTTAAATACATAAACATCGTGAAAAAGTCATGTAAACTGCAAGGACATAACTTTATCAAATGATGAAGAAATAACTGTCATTATTTACAGTTAACTTATTTGATTTACTACAGCCACCAACAATCAATTAGAAACAATATTTGAAACAGGATTAACAATAACAGTAGCATTACCCTGAACAGCAATACCATACATTTCCAAAATATAAGAAAAAAGTAAATGTTTATAAGAAGAAAATTCTAAAATGGTACAGAAACTTGGTAAAGAAGACTTGTTAGTTGAGAGACACACTAATATCTTCAATAGGTATGTAGATAAACTAATTTCCTCCCTCTTTCTTGAGTTACTGAGCAGTTTATAGTATGTCTTATATATGTTAAAGGAACTCTTTAAAAAATACCCCCATCTTTTGTCCATAGATTTTGCTAACATCCATTGAATGCTTAAAGCATGATAATATTTATTTTCTTTTTAACCTATGATGCACTAAGTAAATTTTTTAAACTCACTTAAATTAGATGTTTTCTATTCTGTACCTATCAATTTAATCTTTTTTCCATTGAATTGTAAAACATTTTCTTATTTTTTTGCATAATAAATGAATTGATCCTATGTTGTGTGTATCAAATATATTTTCTTTCAGTTTTTGCTATTGTTTTGCTTTTGTTTTGGATGCTTAATTTGTTTTGCCTAAAAATTATTTTCTTTTAATGTTATCAAATTTAACTATTTTGATGTTTTGGCTTTCTGGACTTTGGTTATGCTAAACAATGTGTTCCCCATTCTAAGATTACAAAGTCAATAAACATTTTTTAAAGATTCTGTTTCTATAATTTAAATGTTTGATACACCCAAGATGTATTTTGATATGATGAGTGAGGTATTAGATTTTTAAGTCAGTGTTATGCTGGCACCCACAAGATTCCATTCTTTAACTTTCAAATACTTACTTAACTTTATAATTATCTGCTTCTAGAAGATTTGAGGAAAATTAATCCATGTAACAACCCCTACCAGGCCATTTTTTTCAATTTCATTTGTGCCAGTTAGCACTTTTAGTATAGATTATAATTTTTTTTTATCTTTTTGTGGTCAGTAATGGTGATTTATATTTTTATGGAAAATCATTAGTTTCTTCTAAATTCTTTAAATTTATTTGCCTACAAAGGGGCTAAAGATATTTGTATTACTAACATGTTTTCTTCAGAATATGCGACTATTTATATAGTCAGAGGCCAACTTTGGAGCATTATTCTTGTTTGTATTCCTAGATTAGGTTACCTAGATGTTTTCCATGTTTACCCAAACATTTCTAAAGTTATTTATCAATTCCATTTTTTTAAATTAATATTTTTGTATTGCTTTATAGTTTCAACGGGCTTTCCTGGGTTTCTTTTGTTCTTTTTTGGTTCTTTATAAGTTTTTATGAGATAGTCGCTTCATTCATTCATTATAAAAATGTGTACTTCTCAAAGTTGTACATTTAAGGTTAATCATATCTTTGTCTCTCTCTTTCTCTTTTATTTATACCCATGGAAGAACTCCCCATTCTCCCCTCTCACAGTCCTTGTAAACCACAATTGTATTTTCTGCTTCTACTAGTTCGAGCATTATAGATACCTCATGTAAGTGGAATCATGCTATCTATTTTTCTTTCTGTGCCTGGTTTGTTTCTCCTTCCATACTGTCCTCTAGGCTTATCCACATTGTAACAAATGACAAGATTTCCTTCTTTTTTTAAGACTGAATGTTTTTCCATTATATGTATATGCCACGTTTTCTTTATTTATCCATTAATAGACTGGTACTGTTTCCATGTCTTGACTATTGTGAATAATACTGCTATGAACATGAGAGTGCAGATATCGCCTTAAAATCCTGATGTCAGTTCTTCTGGATGTATACCCAGAAGTGAGATTGCTGAATTATGTGGCTGAATTATGTGAGATTGTTTTTGAGAAAAGTACATACTATTATTTTTTTTGTAGATGATCCACCATTTTATGTTCCCATCAACAGTGCATAAACAGAGTTTCAATTTTCCACAAACTCCCGCAAACTTATCTTTGTTCTTTTACAACGGACATCCTAACAGGTGTGATGTGACATCGGATTGTAGTTTTGATTTGCATTTCTCTGAAAATTAATGATATTGAGCACTTTTTCATATACATGTTGGCTATTTGATGTCTTCTTTGAAGAAATGTCTGCTCAAGTCCATTGGCCATTCTTTTTTTTTTTTTTTTTTGGAGTTTTTGCTATTGACTTGTAGAAATTCTTTAAACATTTTAGAATTCAACTCCTTATTATATATACAGTTCGTGAATATTGTAGGTTGCCTTTTCATTTTGCTGATTGTTTCCTTTGTGGTGCAAACTTTTGACCAACAGAACAGAATAGAGAGCCCAGCAATAAACCCACATATATATAGTCAACAGATCCTTGAAAAGAGGTCCAAGTATACACAATGGCAAAAGAATAATCTGTTCAACAAATGATATTGGAAAAACAAGATATCCACTTATACAAAAATGAAATTGAGACCCTACCTTATATCATAAACAAAAATCAACTCAAAATTAATTAAAGACTTAAGTACTCCTCCTCTGGGTAGCAACAAGCAGCCTGTGGTGGCCAGCCCCTAAATCATTCCTCTGGTCCCCTGGCCTTTTCCAGTACCAATATCTGCCCTAAAGTGGGCTAGGGAAGATAAATGACAATAAAAAATCTGTCAAAGGAAAGAAACTTGCAAGATAACAAGACATTTTCTCCCAGAGAGGAGATAGAAATAGATATATTGAATAATCAAATCAGTTAATCCTTTAGGAAAAAGCTCTGGTGCTGGCAGCTATTGACCAGTAAGTTCTGTGCTTTCCTTTTACAACTGGGAATTTTTATTTGGTTATTCTGTTACTCATCCATCATTGTACATTGGATGTACAGAGGGAAGATATCATGTCTATTATTTGATGGCTAGGATATCAGTAGCTATATCTTATATTGATGGAGAGGATGGCCCACTGCTCAGAAAACCCAAATTTAAGCTGATGGAACAAAAATTTGGCTCATTTATGAAGGACTGAGTATATGCAAGCATGGAAGAACACATGGACATATAGATACCCAAAGGATAGTTGATCATATGTAGATAGATACAACCCAATATCTATTCTCCCTGTCTTAGTAAAAACCATCTTGGGTTTTGCTGAGCACATTGCTAAAGCTAAAAGACTACATTCCTCAGCTTTGCTTGCAGATGGGTGTGGGCCAATGCTTAAGTTTTGACCAATGACCAATGACCATACATATTCAATGTATATTGAAAAATATACCCTTATTATACCTTTCTTTGCTCCCTCTTCAATTCTATTGTTTGAATATGATATCTGCATGTCCAACAGTCATCTGGGATAACATGAAGGCCACTACCTTGGGATGGTTCAGAGAACTGGAAGAATTTCCAGTTTCCCATTAATGTGACACTACCTTAAGAGACATGCTTATGTATGGAATCCTATTATGTGCTATTATACTAGCTAGATAAGGACGACGTTAATTTGGGTTTCTATAATGTATTCGGTCAAGCTTCATTCTAGTTGATATATGTTTTGTCAGCTGTTAAAAGTTTTATTATTCATCTCTTTCATAACCTTATATTTATCCTTCCTGATTGGCCATGGGCTAAGAAATAAGAACTAATATTTTAGTATTATTAAAGTTCTACTAATTTCCCACATACTGCCTTTACTCTTTAGTTTACTATTTAATATGATTTGTTATAATTATTTGCATATTTCTAACAGTGACTTCATTAACATTAAATATTCCCATCGAGCTATACATAGCTATACAGCCTTGTCAGGTTATATAACTTTAAAAAAACAATTCTCTATTGAATTTGATCTTATGTGATATTAGTATATCAACCCATGCTTTCTTTTCCTTGTATATACCTGGTTTTATTCACATTTTAATTTCAACCTTTTGAATCACTCTTTCTTTTTGACAATTTATTGATATAGTCAATTTGAAGCTTAGTTATTGATCAAATCTGATAATCTTTTCTTACAAAGTGAATTAATTGCATTTAACATGTATTTCATAATCAATTTAGTTGGCCTTAAGCCTGTGTTCTAATTTTAGTATTATATATTGTTTTATTTTCAAAACTTCCTTGCTTCTTCATTTAGTTTCTCTTTTTAATTATGTAATCTTTGTTCATGATTTTTCTAACTTGAAAAGAATGGTTTCTTTAGTTCCTTCAATTTTTACTATTTTAATATTGAGTAATATAGGTAAACCTTCAATTTGCAACAAGAGAGTTCAGTAGGTGATGGCTGGGGAACACAGAGTTGAGTATGTCTCTTTTAGTCTTGACATCATCAGGAAAATCCACAGGAAGCAGATTATGAATAACAATGCAGATACAGCTTAGGATAACTTAATTAATAATTTCAAAATGTTTAGACATATGATATGTAGACCTCTGTTTGTATGTACTCTGGCCCCAGACCCCGAAAATTTTAGGGGCAGACATATATTTTAAAAACCACCATACTGAAATATAATTATTATTAAATATTTGAAGCAACATTAAGTGTGTTCAAAAGCTTCTCCCATTCATAAGTCTTGAGATTAAATTAATATACTTAGCGTAACTGTGATCAGTAATACTATGCCTGTGAAAGACCCATTTTCTCTCTTCAAGAAGCACAAACCCCCAAACTCCTATTACACTTGAACATTTCCAGTCTGAATTTACCAGTGGATTCATTTATACTCACCTACAACATTTGAGAGTGTGAAATGTTCTGCATCGTATTGACATATTATGAATTTTTATGTAGTAGATGTGTATCACTTTGTCTTTGGAAATAATCCTTCATACATAGCTTCTATATTCCCTACTCATTGTTCTTCTATTTCTTTTATCCCTTGAAGCAAATACAGTTTTCTTCTGTTTTGTTTTAATTTAATGAACTATTATCTGTTGATCAAAATATGTGAACTCAAAGGACTACTTTGAGTTGATTGTCATTTAAGTCAATACATAAAAGAAGTTTGATGAGGCCAGTATGACAGAGCAAGAGAGTTATTTGTGAGGCTGATAAAAATATTGCAAAGCTTACCAGACAGCAGTGGCAGTGAGTAATATCTGCCTGAAGAACTCACTCAGTAGAACCTATCTATTTTCTAAACTTATAGTAGTATTGCGATGTCATTTTAATTGCTTATTAATATGCAAATTCTCAATGTGATTTCCTTTTCCCTATAGTAAGATAAGAGGCATTTTACAATGGATTTCAAAAGGGGAAGATTCTCCCAATGGCAAAGGATGTTCTATTAAATGTTTCAGGAAGACTCATTTTACCACTGAAATATTTAATATGAATATATTGTCTTGTTTTAAGGTGAGAAAGGTAAGCTTAACTCAGGGCTCATAATACTCATGTGGCTCTGATGGACAACACTGACCTTCTATGTGAGCTTTTTAATTTGTAAAACTAAACTGAAATCTCATCTTCAGTGTTTCCATCTTGAAACATCAATAGTTTCATAATAATTTCTGGAGAATTATAAATCATTTTCTCCTCATAAACTAATGAATAGGTTGGAACTAATCTAAAAATAGGGACATGATTCATTCTGAAACTCCCCAAATATTTTATTTTATTAAAAATGATTTCATATTCAAAGAAGACTTCAGGAAATACGGAAAATAGAATACAGTTATTAACTTTCACCCTCTCTTAAAACCACACTAAAATAAAGATAAATCAATTTTTAAAGGTGCATAAATGAACAAGGGAAGAACAGAGCAGGTTACATCAGCTACAAAATGCCGACGATGAACATTAGATGTCGAGAGAAAATAATAAGTGACCCCAAAACACAGAGTCCTTAGAAGGTAAACAGGGAAGCAAATTAAACCATAATAACACTGCACCATCCCCAGAAGACTACAGAACAAGTGGCACCCAGTTACTTCTTCATGTGTAAGTGAAGAGAGGGTTAAAATAAAGAGGATTGGCTGAAAATTCACTTAAGAAGCATATTACCAAATCAGATCTCCCTGAGTTAATACTCAGAATATATAAGCCCCATTATACAGTCAAAATATTCAGCCAGTATATGAGTTAAAAGAAATAGTTATCTGAAATATGAGGAAGCATCTGAAATAAAACATAGAAAGTAGATAAACAGAAGAAAGTAACATGGAGGAAGCAAAGTTTGTGCAGATTTTAAAAATAATTCGAAAACTATAATTAGCATCCTCGGAAAAATTGGCAAAAATATTGCAACCATCAATCAAGAACAGAGTACAGTAAAATCGGGGACTGTCAGAGGAAACAAAGAGCTCTTGAACATATATGTGTTCACATATATATATATATGTATATCAGAAAGGCATATCTCAACACAATATTCAGGAACTGCCTTTGAAGAGAAAAGGGGAATTATTTTCTCTGAGAGCGGAGAAAATGTGAACAGACACATAAAAGTGGGCCGAAGACTTTTTTTTTTGAAAAGTTCAAGAGGTTAAAAACACAAATTAAAGGAATTCTAGAAAAGGGGAACCAAGAAAGTTGGGATAAAAATCACTAATAAGATATTGTTAATGAAGATTTTTACTTCCCTTAGCACACTCATAAGGGGACCTACTAGATGGTGTATTCCACCAAACAAGGGCAAATTCTGAGAAAGAGGATGGTGTCAGGTACGGGGATGGGAAGTCTGTGGCAGAAGAAAGGCATCAGAACTCAGCAAGGTGACGGTGAAGGTCAATCCCAGGAGGACAACTGTGTGCCAAACCTAGAGACAAAGACAAACCGTCCAGGTGGGAGCAGTCCAATGGCTCTGAATTAGATTTCCTCCAAAAGAGAAAAGCTGGCAAAATTGTTTTCTCTGTCATTGTTGGAGAGGATTTAGAGAATTGGTAAAAAGCTAAAACGTTAAAAATTGAAAAGATCTAAAAAGAAAAGAACATCAACAGTAAAAAATTTGCAAGAAAGGAAAAGCAGTTACAACTTATTACATGGTTCAACTCGGAAAAGCATTTACTTCATGAGATGAAGGCAAAAGCCATATGTATGTATTATCGAAGTGATAATACACTGGTGCTGGGATGATGCAGGTGTGTGGGCCACAGGTAAGGTGTAGAGAAGAGAAGGAGGCCAGGAGAATCAATAAAGGAATACCTAACAACAGAAAAATAAAGAGTAGTAACAAATGTATAATGGAGAGATATGGAAGTGAAAGGTAAAATTAACAAACGGCTCAAAAAGATTAAGAAGTGAGAGAAATGGGAGTATTGTTCATACAGTGCTATGTATGTAGAATGATTTATCTTGCATTGAGAGGCTGAGGCAGGCAGATCACTTGAGGTCAGGAATTCAAGACCAGCCTGTCCAACATGGTAAAACCCTGTCTCTACTCAAAATACAAAAATTAGCCTGGCGTGGTGGTGCATACCTGTAATTCCAGCTACATCAAGTTTCATGTCAAGCTCGATAGTGAGCTATGAAATACATTTGTTGGTTACATTCCTTTAACCAAATGAGCACAGTTGGAAATAACAATATAGAAAATATCAAGGCAATAAGAACATTGTTATCAATGTAGTAAGGGTGAGTTGTTTTTGTGAAACTTGTGTCTGTGTGTATATGAGTTTTTGTGCTTTGTGTTAGTGTGACTAAAATAAAATGTATTTATGTACTTCTAATTTGAAAATCCTTTGTTTAGTTAGTCTAATTCTCTAGTTATAAAGAGGGAAAGAGTGCCAAGTAGGTGTTGACTTTTACACATAAGCAGACAACTGAGAACAAAAGTCCTCTTACATGAGGGTTATTTACAGTAAAACATCTAATGTAATGGAGTGTTCATAGCCTGTAAAATCAAAAGGCCCTGCAGTGATACTCCAGCCCTATCATTTAATTGATTTACAAATAGTGTTGACCCCTACAGTTTTCTGTCATCTCTTCTGCTCTTTTTGTCTATGTTGTTTATAACATTTGTATTGTTTTATCATTTTAGAGGTTTCCTAAGGAGCCAGAGATAAATGCCTATGTTTGATCCCCCAAGGTTTGACTACAGTCTGCTATCCTTCTTCTATTACACCATGTTTAGGAAAATGTGCTACCTGAGGAATTGTATTGCTTACTAACTTTATAGTTTGTGATAACATTTATTCTGTGGCCTTCAGCTTCTTTGTTCATAAAATAATGAGGCTGGACTTGTGTCCTGTCTCTACAAACTCCACTTCAAAAACTGAAGCATTTCCTTTATTTTATGGCCTATTCCTTTCCAACTCCTATTTTTAGAATTTTTCAATATAAATCTTCCAATTTGAATAGTTAACAGTAAGTCTCATAATTTCATGAGGAATTATTTTTCTCTTTTTCAGAAAAGCGACACAAAATAGAAGGCAAAGCTTACCAAGTTACTAGGATCAAGTCACTGTGGTAAATAATATGAAATGAGTTTTCACTTTGGTATTTAAAATTTTTCCCTGGACCAGATACCAAAATGAAATTTGTTTGACTAAGAAAATCAAGTGTTAGTTTGAGTTTATGCATGTGTCTCTGTCTCTGTGCCCGTGCAGATAGATACTTGTATACTCGTTTGTCTTTGGGGTTTGTCACCATCACTAAAAGAAGTTCTAACAAAAAAGGTTAGTAGAGTTGGTGGATGAATTACTTCTTTGAGGCTGAGATATTCTAATAAGATGCCTAGGCAGATTAAAAACTATATAGATTCAGAAGTTCCAGATTAGAAGATACTTTCCATTTGTTGTTTTCCATTCAACTGAGCCAGAAATTTCCTTACAGATATTTCTCATACCAAGTATTTCTCCAGCTACTACCCGACGTTATGCAATGACTGAAAATTTGTCAAATCATCACTCTGAATGTAATCTCTAAGGCAGTATTTTTGGATTCTTCTAACTGTGGTGGATATTTGCTATATTTTGTGATATCTTTTGAAGAATCTTCTGTTTAAGGAAATTTCTTACAGGTCCTGCCTATCCAAGACAGAAGTCAGAAGCTTGCTTATACAGTCTTGTTGAAGTTACGCTCTATGGATCAGACACTATTACATTCCAACAATGTCATACCGCATGCATAACTCAGAACACATTTTTCTGGTAATGATGGTGGAAGTGAATAGAGTGATAGAATTCACAGGAACGGTTCTGGATAGGCCAGTGTTTTTGAAAGTTTAGTCTTCAAGAATGCTTTTCTGGCTCTCCTGGATACTTCATGAGTTTCCACAAATCTTTTTATTAAGCATGTTCTGTTTAACCTCAGCTGTCTGGATTCTGTAGAAAGAGAGTGACCAAAAGACTGAGATTTTTTTTCATGTCTACTCATATTAGGTGAAGAACTAGGGCAGAGTCAAAAAGTATTAAAAGGGAAAACTATATATGATGTAATCAATAAGATAACCTTTTCAAAATTTAATTCAGTCTCTCTTATATCTAGCCACAGATTTGCTCACTCATTTTGTTGAACACCTATTTTGGGCCCAAGGCATGCAGAGCTCATTAAACAAGCTCTCCTCCTACAGGAATATACAGCGTAGTGGGAATATAACAAACGGACAAAATTTTAGGGCACTGTTTCAATAAGTACTAGAACATAGATATGCACAGAGAAAAACAGAGAGCAGAGAGTAGCCAGTCAAGATCAAGGGAGTCAAGATCAAGGGAGTCAAGGAAGGCTTCCTAGAGGAAGGGTTATTTAGGTTGAATAGTCACATCTCTTTCTATGACTTACAAATCTCTTAATCCTTATCCTAAAGTTAGAAAAAAATATGTTAGCCAAGCATGGTGACTCAAGCCTGTAATCCCAGCATTTTGGGAAGCCAAGGCGAGCAGATCACCTGAGGTCAGGAGTTCGAGACCAGCCTGACTAACACGGTAAAACCCCATTTCTACTAAAAATACAAAAATTAGCCAGGTATAGTGGCAGGGGCCTGTAATCCCTACTTGGGCAGCTGAGTCAGCAGAATCGCTTGAAGCCGGGAGGCGGCGGTTGCAGTGAGCCGAGATCGCGGCATTGCACTCCAGCTTGGGTGACAGAGCGAGACTCCGTCTCAAAAAAGAGAAAAAAGAAAAAGAAAAAGAAAAAAAGATATGTTGTCTTGTGCAAGGAGGTAGTTCATGAAGAAGAATGAACCAAAAAAATCTTGCCTTAGGAAATTGTAAAAGAGCATGTGTAAATGACTTAAATGGGACTGTGTGTCACACATTTCTCCATCTCCTTTTACAGGAAATGTCTAATCCCACCCTTCTCAGATACCTTCCTTTTTTAGTTGTTCAATTGGAATATGTAACCTATCTTCTTTTTAATAGAAAAGACTTAGCCCCTCCCTGAGAATGGATATAGTACATGGGAGTATTGATGGCTCCATATCATTCAACGATGTGGAGGATGTTGCCTATGGTTAAAGAAAATTAGGTTGATGTGTAGAGAAACTGAAAGATGTGGCATAGTCATGGTGGCTGTCAAGCCTCAGATCATTACGTTTGAAGCCCAATTACATCCTAGTGCTCCTTGCAGTGTTTTCATCCCCTCCTTTGATTAAGTCCATCAGTCCTGATTGAGTTCAGATGCCTATTACAACATGCCACACACACACACACACACACACCACAAAATAAGTGACCTACCATGATAGACTTTGTATTATTTATCTACTGCTGCATAAAACATTATCTCCAAAACTTAGTGGTTTAAAACACTAAGTATTAGGCGGGGCACAATGGCTTGCACCTGTAATCCCGGCACTTTGGGAGGCCAGCGCGGGTGGATCACGAGGTTAGGAGTTCGAGACCAGCCTGGCCAACATGGCAAAACCCTGTCTCTACTAAAAATACAAAAATTAGCCGGGTGTAGTGGCAGCTGCCTGTAATCCCACCTACTCAGGAGGCTGAGGCAGGCAAATCACTTGAACCCGGGAGGCAGTGGTTGCAGTGAGCTGAGATCGTGCCATCACACTCCAGCCTGGGTGACAAGAGCAAGACTCCGTCTCAACGAAACAAAACAAAACAAAAAACCCAGTAAGTATTTATCACTTCTCATAGTTTCTGTGGGTCAGGAATTCAGGAGGAGCAGTTGACTGGTCAGTTCCAGTTCAGAGGCCCTCATAAGGTTGCAGTCAAAATTTTGACCAGAGCTACTGTCATTCAAAATCTTAACTGCATGGAAGATGTGCTTCTCAGGGGGGCTCACTCAGGTGTCTGGCTGGCTGGTAGCAGCCATTTGTGAATAGTCTCAGATCTTTTCTATTCCTGTCTCTTGAGTGTTATTACAACATGGTGGCTAGCTTTTCTAGAGCAAGCAGTATGATAAAGAAACACACACAGAGAGCCAGGTGAAAATTATTATTTTTATTACCCAGCCTCAGAAGTCACATCGCATTATTCCTGCCATGTTTGATGTGTAAGACATGTGTCACTAAGTTCAAAGTATTTGCAGACACGTTTTAAAAATATCCCACTTTTACGAGTTTCTTTCTTGCTTTTTTTTTTTTTTTTGATGGAGTTTCATTCTTGTTGCCCAGGCTGTAGTGCAATGGCGTGATCTCAGCTCACTGCAACCTCCGCCTTCTGGATTAAAGTGATTCTCCTGCCTCAGCCTCCTGAGTAGCTGGGATTACAGGCGCTCGCCACCATGCCCGGCTAATTTTTGTATTTTTAGTAGTGACAGGGTTTCATCATGTTAGTCAGGCTGGTCTCAAACTCCTGACCTCAGGTGATCCAAAGTCCTTGGCCTCCCAAAATGTTAGGATTACAGGCGTGAGCCACCGCACCCAGCTGAGTTTATTTCTTTCTATCTGAAATGGTTACCCAATATCATCAGGGACTCATGTTCCTATCGTGTTTTTCTGACATCTTCAATAATTGACTTGCATTATAGAGATGACAAGATGTTGGTAGAGTTCTAGCCATCTAGGCCTTTATCCCAGAAGTGGGAAGAAGAAAACTGGTAGTACCCTTACCTTGTAAAGACATTTCAAGAGAGAATTAATGAATTCTATTTAAACTTAATTGGCTAGAACTATGTTGCTCCCTCAGCTACAAAGAAGACTGAGAACTATCGTCTTTTATTAACAGCTAAACTTTAGAGTTCTGTTTCAGAGGGCTGGTGAAGGCAGATATCAGGGTAGAGCCAATGAATTAATTATTTAAAAGCAGTCAAGAATGTCCAGGTGCAGTGGCTAATGTCTGCAATCCCAGTACTATGAGTGGGCAAGTTGGAAGGATTGCTTGAGGTCAAGAGCTCAAAACAGAGTGAGACCACCATCTCTATGGAAAACAACAACAACAACAGCAACAACAACAACAAAGAACTTAGCCATGCGTGGTGATGGGCACCTGTAGTCCCAGCTACTTGGGATGTTGAGGTAGGAGGATCACTTGAGCCCAGGCGTTCGAGGCTGTACTTGTGCTGGGATGATGGGGGTGTGTGGGCCGCGGGTGAGGTGAAGAGAAGAGATGGAGGCTATGGTTGCACCACTGCACTCCAGCCTGGGAAACAGAGTAAGACCCTGACTCTACAAAACACATCAAAATAAACAAACAAACAAAAAACAGTCAAGAGATTCCTGGTTTTGGTGAAAACAATGGTGTATCCCATTTTACCCAGAATCTCCTTCTTACAGCAGAAAAAAAACCCTGAACACAATTCAAAAAATCAGTATAGGAAGACTCTGAAAGGTTGGAAAGAAGGAAATGAACTGCTTAGGGACCTCAAGAGTTGAGAAACAACAGGAAGATGAGTTCCCTGGGCTCCTTATTCTTATCCGTATATCCCAGACAAGGTAATGCAGAAGGCTCCAACCTGGAAGTGGCAAGGGGAACAGACAAAAATCCTCAGAAAAAAATCTGGTTTTCTTTAGCAAAGGACTTGGAAAAGGGTAGCCTTACAGTGAAACCTGTTTTTGGCAATAACCACTCTACTCCAGCCAAATGTCAGTGAATAAACTGCAGTTTTATACAGGGGCACCTGTAATCCCAGCACTTTGGGAGGCCGAGGCAGGTGGATCACAAGGTCAGGAGATCGAGACCATCCTGGTTAATACAGTGAAACCCCGTCTCTAGTAAAAAATATAAAAAATTAGCCGGGCTTGGTGGCGGGCGCCTGTAGTTCCAGCTACTCGGGAGGCTGAGGCAGGAGAATGGCGTGAACCAGGGAGGCAGAGCTGAGCCTCCACCCTTACTAGTCATTGAGAGATTGAATAAGGCAGTGTGAGTCCCAGATAATCAGCACTCCATTTTTTCCCCAGTTATTAGTGTTACTGGAGTCCAATGGGGAGTCAAACTTCCATACTCACCAGTTATTAACAAAGGTGACTGAGGTATTGGGAGTAAAAGCTAGTTGGCATTTCTGCCTCCAACCCATCCTTTAATGTCAGGTGGCTCCAGAGTAGTTGAGGTTTTCCCCTCATGCTAAGCAACAAAGAGGTGTGGGTCACTCTTCTAATTCCCACCTCCCAGATGCCACTATGGCTAAGTAGGGAGCTCAGTTCCCTGCCTTGCTCCCCAACTCAAAGGCAAGGAGGTATCCCACTTTTGATGGGAAGATGTTGGCAGTAGCTGAATGTCCATCTCAAGCATCTTCCAAAGGCAATATGTTGTTCCACTTTTGCCAGCAGTAGGGTTGGCAGGACCCAGTTGGAAAGCTGAACTTACCCACCTAACTCTGGTTATATAATTCAATAAGGGGTGCATACTTAAAAAAAAGATGAAGTAGAATCCAGTCATAACAGAATATCCAAATTGAGAAAGGCAATTGACACACATTAATACTAAGGTGAAATCAGTTGTTTGAGTTAGCTGACAAAGATTATTGAAGCATTAAAATTCTTCAACAAGCAGTTACAAATTCTCTTTAAAAATGAAAATAATAAGAAATATTATCAAGCAAATAGAAAAATATAAAAAGAACAGCCAGGCGCGGTGGCTCACGCCTGTAATCCCAGCACTTTGGGAGGCTGAGGCGGGTGGATCACGAGGTCAGGAGATCGAGACCATCTTGGCTAACACAGTGAAACCCCGTCTCTACTAAAAAATACAAAAAATTAGCCAGGCCTGGTGGCAGGCGCCTGTAGTTCCAGCTACTTGGGAGGCTGAGGCAGGAGAATGGCGTGAACCCGGGAGGTGGAGCTTGCAGTGAGCCAAGAACACACCACTGCACTCCAGCCTGGGCGACAGAGTGAGACTCTGCCAAAAAAAAAAAAAAAAAAAGAACCAGGTGGAAATATGGAAATTATAGAACTGGAAAATATAATAACTGAAATAAAAACCTCACTAAGTGGTAGGGTAAAGTTGACCAGTCATAGAATCTGTGAACTTGAAAATCAGTAAACACATCAATTGAATTTATTTAAAAAGTACAGAATCTCAGTGAGCTGTGAACCAATAACAAAAGAACTAACATTTATTTATTGGAGTCAAAGAAGAGGACTCAGAAAAAAATGCTGGCAAACTACTTGGAAAAAAATAATGGGCAAATACTCCCCAAATATGGTGAGGCAGAGACCTACTAATTCAAGAGATGAATTAACACCAAATAAATATACCCCCCCACACATTCTAAGCTTCTGAAAACTAAGAATAAAGCAAAACATCTTGAAATTGTCCGGAGAGAGAGATTGTGTTACATAGAGAATAACAATTCACATAACAGTGGATTTCACATATGAAACAGAAACCATGGAGCATAAAAGAAAAGGTTGCATCATTTTCTAAGTGCTAAAATAAAAGTACTGTCAACCATGAATTATATATCTGGTGAAACTATCATTCAGGAATGAAGAAGAAATAGAGATAGTCTCAGATGAAAGAAAACTAAAAACAAGAATCAGAGTGAACAGGCAACCTACAAAATGGGAGAAAATTTTCACAACCTACTCATCTGACAAAGGGCTAATATCCAGAATCTACAATGAACTCAAACAAATTTACAAGACAAAAACAAACAACCCCATCAAAAAGTGGGTGAAGGACATGAACAGACAATTCTCAAAAGAAGACATTTATGCAGCCAAAAAACACATGAAAAAATGCTCACCATCACTGGCCATCAGAGAAATGCAAATCAAAACCACAATGAGATACCATCTCACACCAGTTAGAATGGCAATCATTAAAAAGTCAGGAAACAACAGGTGCTGGAGAGGATGTGGAGAAATAGGAACACTTTTACACTGTTGGTGGGACTGTAAACTAGTTCAACCATTGGGGAAGTCAGTGTGGTGATTCCTCAGGGATCTAGAACTAGAAATACCATTTGACCCAGCCATCCCATTACTGGGTATATACCCAAAGGACTATAAATCATGCTGCTATAAAGACACATGGACACGTATGTTTATTGCGGCATTATTCACAATAGCAAAGACTTGGAACCAACCCAAATGTCCAACAATGATAGACTGGATTAAGAAAGTGTGGCACATATACACCATGGAATACTATGCAGCCATAAAAAATGATGCGTTCATGTCCTTTGTAGGGACATGGATGAAATTGGAAACCATCATTCTCAGTAAACTATTGCAAGAACAAAAAACCAAACACCGCATATTCTCACTCATAGGTGGGAATTGAACAGTGAGATCACATGGACACAGGAAGGGGCACATCACACTCTGGGGACTGTTGTGGGGTGGGGGGAGGGGGGAGGGATAGCATTGGGAGATATACCTAATGCTAGATGACGAGTTAGTGGGTGCAGCACACCAGCACGGCACATGTATACGTATGTAACTAACCTGCACAATGTGCACATGTACCCTCAAACTTAAAGTATAATAATAAAAAAAAAAATAAGTAAAAAAGAATCACTAGCAAACCTACCTTTGAAGTATGGCTAAAGGAGGTTTTCTAAAGAAAAAGAAAATGATAACCAAAAATAGTCTTAGAACTTCCTAAAGGAAATAAGAACATTAAAATGGGTAAAAAGTAGGGTAAATAAAATAATACTTTTCTTATAAGTTAAATCGTATTTGATAGTTGAAGCAAAAATTATAATGCCATTTAAATGTGTTGCCTCATGTATGTAGAGAAAATATTCCAGGTAACAAATGAAGGTAAGGTCTTTTAAATTTTGTTCAAAGAGGTAAAACCTCAATATGAGAAGTTAAGTATGTATATTTTGTTGTCTAAAATAACTAAGATCTTTGGTCATAAAATAAATCTCAACCAATTTAAAAGAACGAATCATACAGAATGTGTTCTCTGACCATTTGGAAAAAACTAGAAATTAATAATAAAAAATATAAAAATCTCCAAGCATTTGGAAATTAAACAGCACATTTCTAAATAATGTATGTCAAAGAAGAATTCTGAAAGAAAACCAAAAATACATTGAACTGAATAAAAATGAACACGAAATACATAAAAATATGTGAAGTGAAACTAAAGCAGTGCAGAGAGGGAAATTTCTTCCACAAAATGCTTATAATTAGGAAAAAATAAAATTCCAAAATTAATAACCTAATTTCCTACCTTAAGACATTAAGAAAAAGGGAGCAAAATAACCCAGACAAGCAGAAGGAAGAAAATAATAAAGATTTTTTTAATTAATAAAATTGAAACCAGGAATATGTTAGGTTGATGCAAAAGAAATTGAGGTTTTTGTCATTAAACGTCATTAAAGGTAATGGGAAAAACTGCAGTCACTTTTGCACCAATGTACTAACAGAGAAAATCAATAAAACACAAAGTTAATTTATCAAAAAATTAACAAAACATCATAAAACTCTAGCAAGACCAACAAAAGTGGAATGAAGAAACAAATCACCAATATTGGTAATAAAACGGGCGCTATTACTACAGATCATGCAGCCACAAGAAAGATATGAAGAGAATGGTACAAATAACTTTACACTCATAAGTTCAAAGACTTGGAAGAAATGAATCAGTTCCTCTAAATCCACCCACTACCAAGCCAAGATGAAATATATAATCTGAATAGTTCATATACCAAGTAAAATATTAAATTTGTTATTAAAAACTCCTTTAAATAGTCAAGAAAAAATACCTCAATTCACAGTACAACCCGAGCTAAATTGAGCTGTGTCATTGTCGATTGCAACCCAGACCTTGATTAGAAAAGTAAACTTTTAAATTATTGTTGCCTGTTTAAAAAATTTTAAGAGCAAAAATATTTTACTTATTAAAAAAACAAAAGAGTTTGCATTATTGATCTGTGCTATCCCATGTGTATTTATGTTCTAAAAAGTAAGACAAGAATTTGCTTGATTCACAGGGGAATTCTCTGAGCATCAATGAGCACTAGAAAGCTTTCCAGGCAGCTAAGTGAGGCATATTAGATTGAAAAACACTTCAAAAACATTATTTTAAGAGAGATTTTTTTTGCTTCAACTTTTCACTGTTATACACTCTATTTGTGTCTATATATTAACGTTTTAGATAAGGAAAAACAACATTATTGTGAACATCATGTTATTTCACATCTCTCTGATTTTATCCACCTTCCTCCCTCCACAAGACATGTTATTTTTACCACTCTTTTTCTGACTATTAAGGCTTATTTTTCAAGGTTCACATCTTGTCTTTTAAATGACCCCTTTCTTTGTTCCCACAGTATCCCCTGCAGATCTCTGGTAGAAATTGGTTACATTTGCCATCTTTGATCCTGCCATTGGTGAAACAGTGCTCTAATCTTCTGTTCTTTGAAGAACTAGTCCCTCTCAGACTTACAAATCAAAGATTTGGTAGAGACTGTTTCCTATCACTGCTTGAGTGTTGGGTTATCACTGTCCACTTCTCATCATCTTTGCCACCAGGGATTATTTTAGGGTTGGACATGTAACCAGATGAAAACCAATATGATACAAGGTCAGAACTGTTAAAGCTTCCAAGGTGGAGGAACTCTTCTTTTCTTGTGAATGAATTTTAGGACAAGAATCTCTCCCTTTTCCATAATGTGAGATTTGTAAGTGCTATGCCATTGTTTAAGGCACCTGAATTTGGAAGGTTGAAGTTTCATGTTATAAAGTCCACTGATTGAACTGGCACATGATGGAGAAGCTCACCAGCTTTGTTTGAGCTGTTTGTCTGAGGTCAAGCCTACCTGTCAACTTTTTATTTCTATAGGACAATACATTCAGATTTCAGTGCCCTCATTAATTCAGGAAGAAACCTGCTCCATATATTATCTATCTTCACTCATCATACTCTAATTAAATTATTAAATTATGTGTTTTTGCTCACAAGAGTGTGAGAGATCATGTTTCAACTTAGCCACATATTTTATCCCTAGTTTGAAGCTTATTGTATAACATTTAGAGAACAATCAATAAACATTTAAAAATTGTTTCACATTTTAGTTTAATTTTTAAACTAAAATTAAACTAATGCCTGTTAAAGCCTGTTAATATCCTATTCCTTTCCTTACTTTCATTTATCTTGTAGAAAACAGGATGCTTGGCACGGTATGTATGGACAGTAATCCTAACCTTATACTCCTTCTTAGTATGACTGCCTCACATTAAGGGAACTCTCCATTTACCCAAGAGGACAAAAATAAGTGGCATGAATTTGCAATAGCACTTGGGATAGTTTTTATCCTCTGAAAATAGCTAACCCATGGTAATTTAACAGCGAATGATATATAATGCCCGTTTTGCACTAGTCAGCTAAAAATAAACAAACAACAACTTACAAAGATAAACATAGAAGGTTCTTTGTAGATCTTGACTATAGAAACTCTATAGCTATTTTAGAACAATATACCTTACTCAGCAAGTAGAATTCTGAGTCAAAGAATAAACTGGCTCCCCATATATTTTTATATTAAGATCATTAATAAATATGCAGGTTTAACAAAATTTTAAAAACACATTGGTATAAATCTCAAGAACCGAGGTGTTTTTAGAAATCTTTTTCACATGCAAATTTTTAAATTGAATAGCCTTAATATAAGAATGTGTGTCTTTCTGTGCATGGGCATAGAGTGAAATTATTTTTAAAATATTCTTAAACATTTTATTTTATCCTTTTTTGTGTCAGTGTCTCATAGCCCTCAGGAAAATTTAAATATTTATAATTAATGCTCATTGAACTTTCAGAAAGTCTTTATTTTACGAAGTCAAAACATATATCTCAATTGAAAGAAAACACAAACTTTAATTGTCTTATTGGCCATTTTCCTATCATCTCCTTAGTAATCAGTTAATTCAGTCAGATTCACCCTATGGTTTAAATGTTGAAAAATACCTTTTTAAGAATTATAGTAATTGAACTGACTAATGAGTTTCCAATATCTACTACAACTGTTAAAGTCTGTTTATCCACTGAATGTTTTAGATTAAGTTAAATCACAAGAGGGCCTGTTTATCAAATTAGGTACCTAATATCTTCCAAGTTTGCTTCAGTGGGTTCATCTCTAAAAACAAAGAAACAAACAAACAACAACAAAAGTCTGTTAACATCCTATTCTAGAAATTCCATTCTGGTTTTGTTTGTTTTTGATATCCTCAATGCACATACTAGTAATGGTGCTACTTTCTATTAAATTAAGAACACATGATTTTTAAGACGTACAAGACTTCAGTAAATACAATTCCAAAATGAAGACATAGAGTGTTCCTTCTTGACATCATTTTATGACGTCTTTAATTTACTCCTGAGTTTTTAATACCCAGGGTTTTGCTTCATTTTTTTCATCTTTTATATGCTTAATTTAAACTCATAGATGGATTTGGTATAAGGCACAATTCTAGATGGTTGACTTTTATATATCAGGTATTGTTTCCCTAGCCTTATAATGAAATGTTTCAGAAATGGCCAAATTTTGTTTTTAGGTTAACTCATATATCATTAAACTACAGCTTTGGGTGAAGTCAGACACTTGGAAATCCCTTAATGCACACGTCTCCTTACCTTCCACCAGCTGGGAAGGTAATGGGAAGCATGTATTCCTACAGGGAAGACAAACAACATTTGCTTGATTGGCAAACACTTTTGCAATAAGGAGAGAGAGGCAGTCTTGGTTAATTCCCTTCTCAGCCAACCAGTCGGATTGCCTGCTGGGCTACTGGCTTGATGCTGCTGAGATGAAAGATTCCAGTGGACAGGGTCATCATTTGAGTCAGGGACTAAGGTGCTCATTATACAAGTGGAGCTGCTTCTGCCTAGCTTAGCAAGCTCCCTGAAGTAGCCATTCTCTCTTTTCCTGCCTTTAATTATAGATGAGTCCTAGCTCTTACTGAAATAGAGATAGATAAATAAATATGCAACAGGTGGAGAAGGAAAGCTATGGGGGCAGAAGAATTAAAGAGCATAAACAGAAGATGATTCAGAGATATTTCTACATAGAGAAAAAATATCTAGAAACAAAGTAGCTTGATCATTCTCCAGAACTTTCCTTTGCACTTACTAGCTATAGGATCTTAGGCAGTGAAGGCTAAAAGGTAGCATGCATGTAAATTGCCTGGCTCTGTGTGTGGCACATGGAAGTTGTGCAATAAATTGGACCTTTCCTGCATATCCTCATGTTGGTTACAGATAACGGAGTAGCATGCTTTTATAGTTGTTGGGAAAAAAATAACCTATGAAAGACCACTCCGTGTGTGTGTGTGTGTGTGTGTGTGTGCACGTTGTGCACGCATTTAAATAAATGGAGTTATATGAAGGTCATGGATCCAACCTCAAAGGCGGTTAGAAATGGACCAGCTGTCATTATATATGCTTAGCATTTTTATTTCTAGAGCTGTGGCATGTCTGAAAATGAGGGTAAGGAAACCTTCAGAAGAAATACATTTAATTAAAATAATACCTATCAAAAATGTTCCTTACATCTTTCATGATAGATATTTGTGGATTGATTTACTGAATGTTTAGAGAGAAAGAACTAAAGGGACAAATACACAAATATGAAAGCAAAGTTCAATCTAGCAGTGGCCTCAGCATTGGCTTTTCATAATGTATCTAAACTATGATTCTGCATCAGGTGGCAGAATGACAACAAAGGGGCTGGGAATCTGAAGACCTGTGTCTTGCTCTGAGTTCCAATTTTGTAACGCATGATCTGAAAAATAAAATCAAGTCCCAGCCCTGGCACCAGCGTCTCACTTTACCCACCTCATATGCTGCACCCTGCTTTCTGCTTTTTTGGCTTCTCCAGTTTTTTAGACTGGCTCTCCATCTATCTGGGAAGCAGTCAGTGAAGTATTTCTTGTCTACTCACCCACCTTGACTTACAAGGCTCCTGACTACTCTTCCAATATCTTACCGCCCACCTAATCCTCTTCCCTTATTATTCTCTGCTGTGTTTTGCTCTCAGCAAGCTTTCAATGAATCCCCACTGAGGTGATAACTGATAACCAAGGTGTTAACTGAAGTGTGAATTCTCCTAGGATTATTTAAACCTTGAAAGCAGGCTGTTTGAGGACCAAAATATTGATATATAGAGAAACTGACAGAAACCTTTCCCTGTGATTAATAACATCACAACATCACACCTACTAGACTTTGACTGTCACTACCAACATGCCCACTTATCCTAGACAATGGCAATGGCTTGGAAAGAGAAGCTTAAGGAGCTGTAGGAGCAGTCAGGGTGACTGGACCACACCAGGCCAACACAAATACACAGTAGACAGGCTCACTCTGCCTCTTTTGACTTTAGAATTTTAAACTTGCAATTTGCTAGTAAATCCTACTCTATCTTCAGATCTGTAGTTTAAAACCCTATCAAAGGCATTTCTCCCAAGATGAATTCAACTGTCATTGTTTGTTTTTCAACAAATGTCACAACTTGGAGACGTCCCTGTGGAGCTGCAGTATGGGAAGCTGCCAGTGAAAGCTAAATGTGAAAACATGCTATGAACATTGGAGAGTCAGCCACAAAATAGACGTATTTGGGGGGGAAATGCGGTAAAAACATAAATATATGTGCTTCCATAAATCTAAAGGTGACCATGTTGGCCTTAGATGGTGCCAGTTATTGAGCTAAAATGTATGGCAGATGCTGAAGGGGATGAGTGTTAGAGCATTATTCCTCATCAAGTATTTTGTAGCTAATAACAACTATCTTTTTAAAAGGTAAGTTACAAAGGTTAGAAGGTCATTTTTACTTTTAAAATTACTGACTCCTGCCAAGTATCAGTTTCTTGTAAGAAACAATTTCTGTGCTTTCCCTATTAGACTTAAATTTAGAAATAATGAGGTTTTAAAACATGATGAGATATTCTTATTAATAATAAAGTATCTCTTCAAATTTTGAGGTAGAGAGCTAACGATGAGAGTGTCGGAGGTCAAAGGACCAGGGGTCAGGAAAAGGTGATAGCGGAGAATGGACCACCTACTATTGTCTTAATAAATTTACTAAACAAGAATTTAAATATGTAAACTACATGGTAATAACCCTCAGTGAATAGGCAAAAATAAATATCTTTGAAGAATTAGCACACATCTATATTCTTAAAGTTTTCTGACATTTGTTCGTGTCAATCAGGGCTCCCATGAATTGCAGTAGTATGTTCCGTGTTTTTCTCCACTAATTTCATTCATCACTGTAGAAATGGGGGGAATTGAGAAAAACATCTTTTTCTGAGTTACAAATAGTAATAGAAATTTCTTTCCTATATAAATATTACACATATATTTCCTACCATACATATTATACATTTATTTTGAAATATTACATTAAAAAAGGAAATTAACATTAAACATTGAGTTTGGTCGTTATGTTAATATAGATTGCAAAATGTTAGACGAGATTGATATGGAAAATGTGTACTGCTGCTATTCGAATAGCTTCTGAAGTTTTGGAGGCTACAAGAAATTTTCAAAGGTCGTAGCTTTGGGAGATGTAGTCTTGGCTGAAATCTCTAATAATTCAAATAGAGATTCATAATGTTATTGCAGTCTATTGGCTTACAGACATTTCTTGATTTATGTGTAATACTCACTTCACCTAAATTCTCTAAATATGAGAGAGTCTCTGTATCAGATTTTCTCTACAAGGGGCTAATTACTGATTTCCTTCCAGTTTATTTAGAATATGTAGAAACGACAAGGAAAGCCAAATATTTTGTCATAAATAGAAGTTTGGAATATCAAATTGGTGTTCGGGCTTCAAAACTCTCTTCTTATTTTGCAGGAGGGAGACAGTAGGCTTTTAAAGTTTCAGATTCAGGTTCTACGTTCTAAAATGAAGTTGCCAGGGAGTTTTTATAAAGGGAAAAATGCAGCTACAGTATGTGGGAGATATAGGTGTTCTCAAACGCCCTACCTCGTTATGCTTCTCTCTCTCAAAACAAACAAACAAAAAACACACACACACACACACAAAAAAAAAAAAAAAAGAAGGAAAAGAAAAAAGGAAACTGCAACCTTTAACATGAAACTTTGCTGTCGGTAGTAATCCAGAAGCTCACAGCAAACTTTAAATTTTCTGAAATTAAACAGATCTCCCAAGACCTTGTGGATAGATGGCTTTTCTTTAGGGAGGAGCTGAGTTCAGGAGCTTTACAGGGTAGGAAGTCCAGGTATTCTTATTTATTGATGCATAAAGTTTTCCTCAGATCTTGTTTCTCACGTCTGCCTGACAACCCTGGAAATTGTGGAGCAGAGGCAACTGCGAGAGATAGTACACTTTGTGTTAAATCCAGGAGCAGAGAATGAGCTGGCTGTCTCGCGAACATGAGAACCTCTTCTGGAGGGGAGAGGTTACAAAGCAGATAAGGATTCCTAGGCTAGGAGCTACCTCGTCCTCTGGCTCCAGCCAAGCGTCCTATCCGGAGCCAACTGCAGCTGGGATCCAGCGAGAGGAAGGTGGGATAGGAGGAGGTGGAAGAGGAAAAAAACGGAGGTCGGGGAGGGAGGGGGAACGGAGGGGAGTAAGCTGGAGATCCGCGCGCGAAGGGAGGGAGGAGATGGGGGGAGCGCGCCGGGCGCAGGGAGCTGAGTGGACGGCTCGAGACGGCGGCGCGTGCAGCAGCTCCAGAAAGCAGCGAGTTGGCAGAGCAGGGCTGCATTTCCAGCAGGAGCTGCGAGCACAGTGCTGGCTCACAACAAGGTGATGTGCCAGGAAGCGGTTTTGTGCCCGCTCGGGCTGCTGCGGCTGGGGCTTGCTTCCTTATACCCACCTCTCCTCCCCTGGGTCTGCGTGTGTGTGAGTGCCCGGCTTTTGGGGGTAAAGCCTGCGGGGAGGGGACACGCTTGCCTCTGCTTGTCTCCTCCTCCCTCTACCCTCGTCGTTGCTAATGCATGTTTTCCAGGGTCGCCCCTGGCTTCGTACCCCTTATTTGACACTGACATGCCCCCCCACCCCCCGTTGTGTCTCCTCTCCCAGATGCTCAAGGTGTCAGCCGTACTGTGTGTGTGTGCAGCCGCTTGGTGCAGTCAGTCTCTCGCAGCTGCCGCGGCGGTGGCTGCAGCCGGGGGGCGGTCGGACGGCGGTAATTTTCTGGATGATAAACAATGGCTCACCACAATCTCTCAGTATGACAAGGAAGTCGGACAGTGGAACAAATTCCGAGACGTAAGTTCCGCGCACCCCCATCCCCGGGCACACGCGCGCGCTGCTCCGAGGCGGGGGCCACGGCCGCCGGGTGTGGGTGGGGAGTGGGCTCCGTTTTCTGAGGAGAGGGGTTTAGGGAAACGCGGCGGCGCAGGGCTGCTGGGGAAGTTCACAGTTGCGCTGCCCCCTCCCAGCTGGTTCAAGGGCTTGCTTCTTGGATGCACAGGAGTTCAGGTCTCACCAGGTTCCCACTCTTCCTCCCCCACCCTGCTCTCCCCTGTGCCCCCTCCCGGCCCACAAAGGTTACAAAGTGCTGGCTCTACCCTCTCAACTTTTGAATGGTGTTTCTGGCACTGGTAAACACAGCAGATGTGCCTTTGCGATGTATCGCTACTAAAGTAACTAGGATCGATCCCGTCACTAATGGTCCATTAAGGAATTTGAGGGAGGAGGTAGGAAGATGTAAGATTTATAAATGCCCGCTCTCCAAGGGTGGGAGGATGTTTGGCGGCACCAGTAAGGACTCGTTGAACGCTCCCGCTTACATAAAATTGTCGATCGGATTTGTGCTTCGACATGACTTTAATCCAGAACATCTTTGCAATGCATTTGATTACATTTTATTCCAAAATGAATCACTGCCTTGAACTCTGCGGGAAGAGGTTGCGAGGGCGGGAGGATTGCAGGTGACAGCGATAAAAGAGTTAAACCGTAGACTCCCCTGGGGAGTTTTCAAAAGGGTTATTAAGAGGGAGCCAGGTTTCCACACTTGAAGCTAGTGGCCATGGCTCGCCAGTCATTTTTATTTTCCTCACCTGATCTGAATGGAGCCCAGTAAGAGCTGCTCACGTACAGAGCGCGGTACAACTGGAAGCCTTGAACTTGGTTGTCCCAGTGAGGAGGCCGCCCTGATGGCTGAATACCGCCCCCAGCCCACCCTTTAAAACGCGGAAGGCCTGAACTGGAGCGAGAGTGATTCCCAGACACATTGCCAATCCTTACCGTGACATTTGAGAGAATTTCTCGTGGAGTCCATCTGCAGTGCCCTACGTGGAGATGAGTTAACTTCTTTCATTAGCTCCGACTCAGTCGCCATTTGGGAAAATAAACGGGAGCCTAGGCTAGCTTTCATCCTGCCTCCTCTAACCCATTCTCTCAGCCTCTCCATGAAGTAGCTGACAAGCCAAATCTAGCAGAGGGATTCTTGAAGAAACACAAATTTTTACTTTAAAATTAGGTTTAGCCATTTGATTGAGAATATTTAATGGAGAACTTTGCCTACATACTTCATGAACAAAGCTTAAGCATCATTTTATTGCTAAATAAATGCCCTTATAAAAGAATACCCGTTGCATATTTGTTTTAAGTTTACACCAATATTGAGTACAAGCAAAAAGGATAGCGAGTGAGATATTCCTAAACCTAAAGAAAATTTGTTTATCATGCCCTCATTTGGCAAAAACAAAAACGAAAAAAATTGAACACTTCATCAGTATTTGAACAGTGTTTGACATTATGACATTTCATTATTTAATGGCTGCTTTAAAATCTTCTAGAAATGAATTTTTGAAAGACCTCTCAACAATGGGATATATTTAGTAGATAATACTGGTTGCATGCTGTTTTCTATTTGTTTTGGGGTTTTTTTGATAAAATCAACTACACAAGATTCTTCGCTGAGAGAATTGTAAGAGTATTACTATCTTCAATGAGAGCAGAGATAAAAGCTTTCTTCTCTAAAATGTATTTTAAATTTTGAATAACTTGGTATTCTCTTATTTTATTCAAATTACTTTATTGAATTATTGAGGGACTTGGACAGTTTGTGAATGTGTTTGACTTAAACTATTGAGACAAGCTGAGTTGCCTACTATAGAGCTAAATATGCTAGAATTTATGGAGTCAATTTCTATAGAGACAGAGATTTTATTGCTCTATCATTCTCAGTTATTCTTCTAGGATCTCAAGGAAAAAGTCCATCAAAATTGTACATAAATTTTAAAAAGGATTTACTGATACATTTTATGCAAATATCTGTTTCGAAGTATATGCAACACCTAAAAATAAATACTGATTTATTTGAAAAATTTTCATCAGGTTTTAGTATTACCATTTTAGTAAAACAGTTATGTTTTTGCAAAGATGACTTCCGGAGGGAATGGAGCAGATAAATGCCATCATTTTTTACCCTTGAACCACCTGTTGCTTATTATTAACATGATAAAAGGTATGCTGACAGTGTGGTTTCTCAAATAATAATTCAGAATGCATAATATATAATCCTTATCTAGACCATCCACCCCACTGCTATTTATGCATATTCTTTCCCTTTTGGGGAATCATTAGCTTAATAATCTTTTCTGTAGCTCTCAGGATGTTATTTTTCAGTTGGTTTTCAGCTGGAAGCACATGGCGATAAGGCATTACTTGAAATACTACTATACTGCATGAATCTGCCTTTAAATGTTCTGCATGAGCATTCATATCTCAAATAATGATTTATGTACTCACTTTATATGAGGGCAAAGAAATGGAATTCTGAACCTCTTATCTGAGAAACAATTTAACTGAAGTACTTTTGTGCTTTTTTCCCATAAAATATAATTAATTTTATTTATAAAAAAGCCTTGGAAAGCATCAGCATAATTATTGCTTGGATTAATCCTTATGATTATTTTTTCTTCCAAAGTGACTGTTTTACATAATCAGCACTGTTTAATAAGTGACTCCTTAATGAAAGTTTGAACTGTTCCTTCTTTTGAAATACATTTTAAAACTATCTTAAATAATATTTAAAAGTACAATTTAGCATTATATTTTAATTGAATAATTTAAAAAATAAATGTTAGTCTTTATATATTTGTAATATAAATATGTAAATATAGTTGATTTACAATAAAGCTTTAGGAACAAAGAGCATGGATAGAGTTACGAGAGAGTAGGTGAGCATAAGAACTACTGCCGTTGAGGCTCATTTTCTTGATTTCCTCAATATAAATGCTAGAGAAGCAATGAAAGCAAAGACAAGCTTACAGTGAATAGGTATTAACACAGGAGAAACAAGTTTGCAATGAGTAGGTATTAACAGAGGAGAAACCTCAAGTATTTTTGACTGCTCTATGCTAGCAATGTCTGTTGAATAAAGTTTGTTACCTTTGTTGTCTTTTTGAAGGATGCTTGGAGTGTATGATGCTTAATGTTATAGACATAAAGAGCTTTCACTGTTTTGAAAATTATTAATTTATTTGGTTATTAGTATAAAAATTCTGATAAAGATTTTAATATCTATGTTTTAGGAAAGCATACAAATTTCACTTAATCTAAAGATGCAGAAAAGTCAACACATTTAAACATAAGTACAGTAGATAGAACCAGCATGCTTTACTTAGGTTATAATTATGTGATTTTGAAATAAAATAAAATAAAAACTCCCTCAACAGTGGTATATATTCAGTAGATATACTGGTTACATGCTGGTTTTTTTTTGGTGGGGGGCTCTGTTGACTAGTGATAAAATTAAGGACACAAGATTCCTCAGTGGGAAAATTGGGGGGTACCATTACTTTCTCCCAGAGCAGGAGTAAAGGATTCATTCATCCCATTCTTGTGAATATATTAGAAAAACTGGAAATCAGCATCGTTATGAGGAAACTGAATTATTAGCTCAAGTGGTTTATGTATTGCATATTTCAAATATTTATATTTTATAGTTTAATTAAACCATACCCTTTATCATGTAATAAATGAGTATGGAATTTGGAACCAATGAATTAATTAGTAATGCATGGTATAATAACATTATCAAAATTATCTATTATTGATTTCACTGAAATACATAAATTAATTAGGAATGACAAAAAAAGATAAAATATGAGAAGCCCTCAAATATTATATTTTGGAATCAATATAATAAAAACTTAGAAAAAAGAGGAATGATGGCCATGCTAATTTTTAAGTAACTCATATAATAAAAACAGGATTGTACCCTTTAATGGAAATTCAAATAGTTCTAGATTAAATTAAATTTGTTTTTCAATAAAAATACCTGGGGCTCATTCTGAACTTTTTGTTTTAAGGAATGGTGACCACTAGTGTTATAGAAACCATAATCAACTTCAGTTTACATTTATTCCTTAAGTGATGTTTAATATCCTTTGAGTATATTTAACGTAATAATAAAGTTCTACAGTTTAACTTTACAGATTTAACCTTAATGTAAGCTAGAGAACATGTAGAATATTGAGAAAATGTAAAATACAGGCTGACATGTCTCAGAGGCACTCAAATTATAAGTTGACTTTTAAAAAATACCTGATTTGCGGGTGTTGAATAGTAAGCAGAACATTCTTAATTTGTTTTTTCTTTTTATTTGCCTTTTTCATCTAAGGTGAGGCTCTTAAGTGCACAGATTATTTAAGAGATAATGGATGATGGTGTGGGATAGTTCCTGGCACTTAGTGGGCTACAGAGGGGTAAAGATTCTCGAGGGTCTATCAACTTCTACTGTTGTTAGAAAGTAAATACAACAATTTGTTTCTATGTCTACTCCAAATAAAGTATTCTGTGGCTCTACAGGCCATTAAAATTCAAACAATGAGAATCTTTAAGGAATGCTGTCTCAGTACTTTGTTTAGGTTTATGATGTGCCCTGATTATATTTCTTGAGTTACAGGCATACTCTTAGCATTGAGGGATCCTCCTTTCTGGCAACAAAGTTGTGCTATTATACTTTTCAACAATATGTATCAAAAATAAAATTAAAGATTTATTCGTAATTTGGATATATTTAATAAAGTGAACTACTGTTCTCTCTGTTTAAGAATGCTTTCTCAGTAATGGATATCCAATTCTTATGAAAATGTACATTTTCAGTGTTTCTCACTATGAAACAACATTTGTAACTGTGGTAATAATTACCTATATTTCACTGTAGTTGAGAACATAGGCATTTCTTGGGAATTCTTCACAGTTAATTGAGTGCATTATCATGAGTGTTTTTCTCTCTTTCTTTTGCTTTTTTGGTGATTACAGGCACTGGGTTTAGTTCTTAAAAGCTTGTGAATATAGTGTATATATTTGCAGATCAGAACTGGTGAAGAGTGTAGCATGCAGTAGTATTTTTATTGGACTATTATTCATATTGTTTAAATCATGGGGAGATTTAATGGAGAGAGGCAATTGACCTCTTAAGAGAAGCAATAGGCAATCTTTGATGATTCTGGGACCAGTGAGTAACTACAGCAGCAAAGGGCTAGACTCTGGCAGCATCCTGACTCTTGTTTTTGTCATCAGGATCCTAGTTAAGCCATGATCACAGTACAAACTCCACACTCCTATTTTTTAAACCTGCTACTACAACCACTATCCAGCTTGCCAGTCAGGATTTAAGTTTGGTTTTGTCATCAGGTATCACATGACGAAGGAAGGCAGGTCAGAGAATGTCCACTGATCTGCTTGTTTCTGAAGGGAATCTTAGCTAGAGCTGGTATCACATTATCAGATTCTGTCAGGAGGTATGAATTGATCACAAAACTTTACTCGATTTTCTATGTGTTCATCCTAACAGAAATGAAAGAGAAGCAAGCAATACTTTTAACCCTCTAGCTTTCATAACTTCCAGTCAATGACTAGAAAAGTGTAACTAAGTGTAAAAGTGTAAGTAAGAGAAACAAATTACTCTATGTATGTTGTATATGTTTATATGTATTTATGTGTGTAGATTCATGCATAAATGTATATCTACATATATGTGTTATGTGTGTATGTCAAGTTGACAACAGATTAATCTGAAAGCAGAGGCAATTATATATTGTGCTATAGGTTTTTTGTATGCACCAGATATGTGTATAGTTATTACACATAACATGTTGAGTAGAAAGCCAACATCCATCTAGCCACCCCCAAAATGTTAAGACATGTTAGGTTTCTTTATTTATTTTTTTTCTTTTCCTGGTTAGGTTTTCTGCATCTTATAACTTAAGATGATTTCATTTACTGTTACATGTGTGGACACAGTGTGCTTTTCTGTTTCTTACAGCTAGTCAGCTTGCTTGGGATTATATATTTAAACTTTTTAGCTAGATATACAAAAGGAACATCGTGTACCGCTATAGAGCATTTATGTTGCTACTCTGACAGTAAGACTTTGGGGTTGGATGCTTTTAGATCTTATGATTGTGACTCAGAGTGACATTTTATGTTCTTACACAACTTTAGTTTTCATGATCTGGGTCATAATTTTATTTCATTTTATGTACTTATTTTTAAAGGCTGATCTTTGACTTCTGTAAATACTATCCAAGTCCTGTAAGCTCCTGGAGTATTTATATGTCTTTTTTCATTTATGAAAATCATTTCATCTTTTCTATTCTTTCTACCTCTTCTAGTTTACAGATTTGGACACCCCATTAGACTGTGAACTCCCTACAGCTACAGATCGTAGTCTCCCTTCCTCTCCACAATCCTACAACTCGCCTAGTATTACCACAATAATTGTCTCAGAGTTATCACTAGAAAATACTTACTAAATGAGGTGACATTATATTCAATATACATTGCCAACTGAAAAATCCTTACCTAAAGGTTTTTTAGAACTGTGTTGTCTTTTACTGGTCAGTTCAATTTCTGGCCACCTCAAGCCCAGTTTTGTAATTTAAATAAAATTTCAATTTTTATAAAATATAAAGTTATAAGTATTGAACCACTTTAGCCCTATAAGTTCCAAAACGTGCCAAAATAGAAATGCCGTGTCCAAGCTGTCGTGTCCAGTTTTAGAATGGTCAACAGCAGATGACAATGACAGGCATCATGGTGCTCCCTCGGCCAATTGGTTCAATTCCTTTTTCCATAGTTCCTCTTCAACAACATAATTGTGTTGCTCTAACATCTTTAAATATTTTTGCTGCCTAATAGGTAATATCAAGCACTAGCATCTTCCCTTTCTTCTTCAACTACTGAACTTCAATTAATGGTTGTATAGGTAAATCCAGATACTTTACTGACAGTTCAGATTTATTTCTTTCTCTTCCACCTCACTTACAACTGCCAATGCGTTGGTTAGAGAGAGGTTAAGTTCCTGCAGAAAGGAGACCCTGAATCAGAGTACCCGAGTAACGATAGAATTCTCTTTTGCAAGCATGAGACCATCAAGAAACGGGTGTCCAGGCCTGGGCTTTCAGGGTTACTCCCTTAAGCAAGCTTCTCTATTAATGGCCATTTCCTATCTAACAGGAGGCGTTTAAGAGAAAATCTAGGACAATCACCTTGTCCCAGAATTCACCTGAAAGTCATCACACATTACTTCTACTTGTATCCTACAGGCTTGAACTTAGTTACATGTCAACACCCAGCTACAAGGGATACTGGGAAATTTAATCTTTAATGGGAATGATCAGCACTAAAAGAAAGCAAGCGATACTCAATACTTGGAGAAAATGTTGGTAACTACGGTATCTGGTTATGCTCTTTCAATCATCTAAATATCTCTTGAAAATATTCTCAGTCTCCACCCCCGTGTCCTCTGATGGGAATGTTTTTTATCATTGCCTGTCAGTTGTTTGCCTCCCTAATCAATCTTTCTTCCAAATTCCATATTATCCCAGTATCCCCTTAGCCATGATGGACATGCTTGAGTAGTGCTTGCTGGGCCAAAACTATGACACCTAGTACCTCCTGTTCTAGATGCAGGAGTTTAGTAGTAAGTAGTAGAGTGCTAATTTCTAAAAGGAAATTTCGAAGGTCAAAACCAAAGCAGAGTGTCCAAAAAGCTACCATGTTAAGGAGAGCCTGAATCTACTTACCAATGCTGTTTTCCTTTAGTGAAATCATTTAGCATGACTTCTGTGAAATCTTTTTGAGCTGTAGAGCTTTGGTCATAGGAATGGAATTCCCTGTGTTAAGGCATTAATGGTGATTGGTGGGCAAGAATCAGAATTTACTTCTCACATCTCTTAGTCAAAGAACAGGATATTTTCTTGCTGTTACTGGTGTATTTCCTCTGATGCAGAAAAAGGAAAGTACCACTAATAACATTTTGCTGAAATAATACTAGAAGTGACACCCTTGCCAGGTTCATGCAGCTCTTAGGCTTGAAAGCAAAGAAAACAATCTTTTTGGTTCTAGTATCTCTGGGACAGTTAGGAAATAAAAACTGCAGCAAATCAGATTTGCCAGAATTCCCATACAGGCTTTACTCTTTAGATTTTTTTTTTTTCTTAACATGGGAGATTACTGGCCATTAGAATGCCTGAACTTCTTAACTGAATCATAAACAGAGATGATGAATTGCACTGTCTATCAGGTTTTGTTTTTTGGAGAGATCCTTGAGTTTTTCCATCTTCATACTTGCTACAGAAAAACGTTCCTATTTATTTATCATTTTTCATATATATTCATGGCATGATTATATTACAAGGGATGATTATATAATTTTGCTTAATATGTTACACATAATTAAATTAATAATAGTAATAATATAGTATACAAATATGTAAGGTAAAAGGGTAGGTAAAAAGTCTTCATAAAGTTATTTTTCCCTTGCAGTCATGTCATTTCTCCCAAAGGATTGATGCTTTCCCTAATATTCTTCCACCAGAAGTTATCTGGCCTTCAATTTTCTGCTCACAAGCTGTTTCCTTTATCGAGGAAATAATGGTCTGAATCAGAAATGTTGTCTCCCACCTCCGAATATATATTGCAGATTTTTCTATTTATAAATTAAGAATAATGGCCTAATAAAAATTTTTATTCCCTCATTCAGAAATAGCACCATTATATTTCATTAGTTCATTTATTGGTTTTAAAAGCATCATGTTGAATAAATAATAATAATCTTAATCTGTGTGAGGTAGATTCTTCCTGTTTTTATATGTGGCTTGTATATTTTGGAAACTTTTAAGCCATATTATCACTCTTGTTGTAAAACAGAGATAATTAAATTCAGTATTCTGTTTTCATAACGGTTTGATTAGAAAAGTTATTGATTATTTAAATTATGTTATTTCAATATAGAAAAGAAAGTTTTGGACGGGTGTGGTGGCTCATGCCTGTAATCCCAGCACTTTGGGAGGCCGAGGTGGGCAGATCTTGAGGTCAGCAGATCGAGACCATCCTGGCCAACATGGTGAAATCCCATCTCTCCTAAATACACAAAAATTAGCTGACTGTGGTGGCACGTGCCTGTAATCCCAGCTACTCGGGAGGCTGAGGCAAGAGAATTGCTTGAACCAGGGAGTCAGAGGTTGTAGTGAGCTGAGATCATGTGCCTGCACTCCAGCCTGGCAATAGAGCAAGACTCGGTCTTAAAAAAAAAAAAAAAAAGTTTAAGTATCTTTTTATTGCATTTATCTGTATTATATATATTTTTTGTTAAGTTTGAACATTTGGTAGCTTGGTTTACTGTTGATTAGGAAATTAATTAGGAAAAAACTTACATTTGATATACGTGGCTATTTTAAACAATCAAATAACGAGTGGTATATACAAAAATTGCTTCTTTTTCCACAGCATTCTCTTAAGCTTTTTTATGTGGATTTAGAATGAACTATATGTTAATGTTTCTATTTTCAGATTGTTATAGCATTTCATCAGTAAAATATCCCACATCTTTATCTACATTTTTGAATATGCAAGGACAAATAAACTCTATTTTAACTTTTCCATACTATTTTTTCATCGATTCCTCTTTTTGTCTTATTTTATTCTCTGAAAATTCCAGCTAACTATGGTAATTAAATTTAAACACAATGTCTTTAATAGTGCACTAAACATGTATATAGTAAGCAAGATGACAAAGATAATAAAAATGAAAAAATATGTGTTAGAAAACTATGATGTCAGAATTTATAAATACAACTTTATTAGATATTTGATGGAAATAATTTTAAAATCTTTTAATTTAATTAATGGCTGTTTTCTAACCAAATTACTTTTAAAAATAAGTTAAATCCACAAATAGTCTGTATTTTATATGTGAATAGGGTACTCAAAATTTGACTCACTATGGCTGTAGAGAATGATGATGGTAAAAATGCACTCACCCAAAATATCAAATGAGGTAAGTACTAAAAATTTATAATAAAAATATGACAGACTCTTCCTTGTCTAGAAATTGATAATAATATAATAATAACAAGCACTTTAATACAGCATATCACATGCAAGGAGTATTATAAGTTCACTTTTAATTTAATTTTTTAGGAATAAGGACTGGCTATATTGCCCAAGCTGGTCTCGAACTTCTAGGCTCAAGTGATCTTCCTACCTTGGCCTCCCCAAGTGCTGGTATTACAGGCATGATTCACTGTGCCTGACTAGTTTTTAAAAAGTATTAATTAGTAATATCCCCATATGGAATGTGCAACTGTTAATCCATTGTGCAGCTGAGGAAACTCAGGGCCAAGATCACACAGCTAGTATCAGTCAGGGCTCTCTCCAGTAGTAGAATTTTGGCTCCAAAGACTTTGTCCTTAAACACAGAAGAGTAATGCTTCTTCATCTGTTAATGCTGTTTTGGGTCTGTGTTATATGCTAGGCACTTTAAATATATTATCCCACTTTAATATATATATCTCTCTCTATATATAATATAATATCTCCCTCTATAAATATATATTTATATATAAACATAATATACATAAGCATATATAAATATATATGCTTATATATGAATATTCATATTTATAAATGAATATATAAATACATATTTATAAATGAATATATACATATATTTATAAATGAATATAAAATATATATTATATTATATATTCACATATAAAATATACATTATTCATATATAAAATATAATATATATTCATATAGAAAATATATATTCATATATAAAATATAATACATATTCATATAAAATATGTATTATATATTATATGTTTACATATTTATATATTCATATATAAACATAATATCTATGTTTATATATTTATATATTCATATATAAATATATATCTATGTTTATATATTTATATATTCATATATAAATATATATCTATGTTTATATATTTATATATTCATATATAAATATATATGTTTATATATAAATATATAATATATGTGTATATATTATATATTCACATATGAATATATAACATATGTGTATATATTATATATTCACATGTGAATATATAACATATGTGTATATATTATATATTCACATGTGAATATATAACATATGTGTATATATTATATATTCACATGTGAATATATAACATATGTGTATATATTATATATTCACATGTGAATATATAACATATGTGTATATATTATATATTCACATGTGAATATATAACATATGTGTATATATTATATATTCACATGTGAATATATAACATATGTGTATATATTATATATTCACATGTGAATATATAACATATGTGTATATATTATATATTCACATGTGAATATATAACATATGTGTATATATTATATATTCACATGTGAATATATAACATATGTGTATATATTATATATTCACATGTGAATATATAATATATACACATATGTTATATATTCATATATGAATATATATAATATATATATTCATATAAATATATGTTATATATTCATATATGAATATATAACATACGTGTTATATATTATATATTCATATATGAATATATAATATATATGTTTATATATTATATATTCATATATGAATATATAATATATATGTTTATATATTATATATTCATATATGAATATATGTTTATATATAAATATATATGTTTATATATAAATATATATAATTTTTAATTGTAAAAAGCACTACATAAAATTTACTATAGCCATTTTTAAGTGTATAATTCAGTAGTGTCAAGTATATTCACATTGTTTTGCAACCAATCTCCAGAACTTTTTCATTGCAGAACTGAAACTTTATACTCATTTAACCACATCCCATTTCGCCCTTCCTCCAGCCCCTGGTAACAACCATTCTACTTTTTGTTTCTATGAATTTGACTACTTTAGATATATAGGTGGAACAACAGTATTTGTCTATTTGTGACTGGCTTTTGTTAGCATAACATCCTCAAGTTTCATCTATGTTGTGGCATGTGACAGGGTTTCCTTTTTCTTAAAAGACTGAATAATATTCCATTGTATGTATATTTTACATTTATCCACTTATCTGTCAATAAAAAACCTTGGGTTACTTCTACCTCTTTGCTATTGTAAATAATGCTGCTATGAACATAGGTATGCAAATATTTCTTCAAGATCCTGCTTTCAGTTATTTGGATATATACTCAGAAGTGGAATTGCTGGATCATCTGATAATTTTGTCTTTAATTTTTTTAGGAACTGCCATACTGTTTTCCGTGGTGGTTACGCTGTTTTACAGTCCTACTCACAATGGATAAGTGTTCCAATTTTTTTGCACCTTTGCTAACACTTGTTAATTTACATTTTGTTGTTGTTGTTGTTAGTAGCCATCTGAATGGATGTGAGTTGATATTGTGGTTTTGATTTGCATTTCCCTAATGATTAGTAATGTTGAGCATATTTTCATATACTTGTTAGCCACTTGTACAGCATTTCTGAAGAAATGTCTGCTCAAGTCCTTTGCCCATTTTTAATTGGGTTACATGTTTTACTTTTTGGTAAAATCTTTTAACAATCATAAAAGTAGAGATTATTAATCTTCTTTCACAAATAAAGTAACTCAGTATCAGCAAGCTTAATCAACCTGCTCAAAATCAGTGAAGTTTGAAACGACTTTCTAACTCTAAAGACCATGTTTTTTTAAAATTAACAGTTGACCACTTTAAAACAGTTACTACAGACAGCTCAAATTGCTTTTTTTGTTGTATTATATTATATTATTTATTTTTTAAGAGACAGCAATTTGCTCTGTTGCCCAGGCTTCAGTGCAGTGGTGTCATCATAGCTCACTGCAGCGGGAAATTCCTGGGCTCAAGTGATCCTCCCACTTTCGCTTTTCAAGTAGCTGGGACTACAGGCATGTACCACCAGGTGTGGCTAATTTTTTTTTTTTTTTTTTTAACTTTTTGTAGAGACTGGGGTTTCACTTTGTTGCCTAGGCTGGTCTCAAACTCTTAGGCTCAAGCCATCCTCCCGCCTCAGCCTCCCAGAGTGTTGGCGTTACAGGTGTGGCACATTGTGCCTGGCTTGGTTTTCTATCTTTTGACATAAAGTTGGTCCTTTTAAACGGTCACATTGACTGTCTATTTTCTTACCTGCTAGACCAAGGAATTGATTAAGGTTTGCAATTTGTATTAGAATTTATTGTCCTTTATACAGAATATGATCTTGCTATAATTTGATCCGTATATCTTGAAGCTGCAGTAGGAAACTTCTAGTTGCCTGTCCTTCATTAGTCTTACAAATGTCAGTAGTTTCAAATCACATACTGTTCAAATAGTAATGTTTATCCCTACAGAGGTACTATATTTGGCAACAGCATATTACTGGCATTTTTATTACTGACCTTTTCTGATATCAAAGTGCAGGTCTGAATATCTTATGTGGTCAGAAATAGCTGTTAAAAGAAATACTAGGCTGGGTGGGATGGCTCACGCCTGTTAATTCCAGAACTTCCAGAGGCCAAGGTGGGAGGATGACTTGTGGCCAGGAGTTTGAGACCAGCCTGAGCAACAAAGCCAGACCTCATCTCAGCAAAAATTCAAAAAAAAAAAAATTAGCTGGGTATGGTGGCACATGCCTGTTGTCCCAGCTATTCAAGAGGCTGAGGTGGGAGGGTTGCGTGATCCAGGAGGTAGAGGCTGCAGTGAGCCGTGATCACACCACTGCACTGCAGCCTGGATGGCACAGTGAGATCCTGTCTCAAAAAAAAAAAAAGTTCTTACAGTTTCTGTTGTTTGGATTAGAAGTTTAACATCTTCAGAAGCTGTTTTTTAAGTGTTACTGTGCCTAATTTTTAATTTCTACAGTTGTGCCACCACCCCCTCCTTTTCTTGGCTGAAGAGAATTTGACTTCTTCATATTATCAAATTATGTAAAATGGAAAAAGGAATTATTTTCTTTAATTAAATTCTAGGATTCACAACTTATTATCATATGTAATCAACATACATATCATTTGTAATACAACATAAGTGTAACCATTGCTGAATGGGTTCTGAGAAAACCAAGCAATCTCTGTCCTAGTAGAAAACATAGTTTTCTGTTTTCCATGTTGAATATCAAAGACAGATGTAATGTTATTGGCTTAAAAAAATGAAATCCTATCATATATAAGATAGGGTGGAATATATGTAAGTTTTTAAGAATATTTTGTTGTCTACATATATTTTGAAGTCCTCTACGTCTAGAATTTCATTTAAGATATTATGAACAATGACACTGAACATGGGTTCTGTTTTGGAGATTTTAGCAAAAAAGCAAAATTAATTTGCTGCTACACTGAAGAAAATATAAATTTGAGTAAATTAAAATTCAGTGATTTCTGTAATTTATTTTTAAGTTACAGAGAACTTAATGCTAAATTTTATACTAAGTATTTATGTGAAATAAATGGTTATATGGAATATTCTGTAACGAAAATTAAAATAAATCTTTCAGTCAACTTGAAATCTTTATGTTGAGTGTTCTAGATAATTTTGTGAGTTCTTTATTCTTAGCATAAGTAAAAGCTCATTTAGCAGGAATGAGAAAGGAACCAAAAATGCCAAAACTCAATCTAATTAATTGTCTTCTGATATGTAAAACATTGCAGGACATTGTGCGCCTGAATACTGGTAAAATATTAGATATACCTCCTAAAAATGGTAATTTGATAGTCCGTTAATCACAGCTCACTTTTGCTTTTCTATTACCAAACTACTTTGTGACTTTCAAAATATTTACATAGGGTACAATAGGCAAGATACTCTGAAATACGAGCTTGCTAATTGCCTTGGCACATGGTATTAGCATCGGCTGAGAATCAGTTTTAGAATATCAAGACAATATTTATAGCCTTTCATGGCATACAGTATAGTGCGAAATTATAGACAACCTCCTAGTCTTCCAGTAAGGCTGCCTGAGGTGCCCTTGGCAACATCTGATATTCTCCTCGGATGTCCCTGAGGCAGTCAGATTCATCTAAAATGAACAATCCCTGAGGCAAAACTTTTCTAGAACATTGTATCAACAGCATTAACCTAGTATTACCTGAGACATTTTTCCTTGACATAAAATATATTTTTTTGGAGTTGAGATGTTATACACTTTATAGTTTTAAAGAACTATTGTACTTACTGAAACAGTGAATTAAAGGCACACTCCACACTGATAACTAGGAAGTGCTAGTTTGGAAGCTGTGAAATTTGAAAGTAACACTAGGCAAAGGAGCATTTGTACATAGACCACACACTTAGTACATTATCCTTGGAATTTCTTTTTGATTAAATATGCTAACTTTCTTTGCTAATGTTATTGTCATTTAAAATTGTTTATTTCAGAATTTAAAGTTTTTTTTTGTCTTTCGTTTACATATTTTTCTAGATAAAAATTTTTTAAAATGGGAAGGTTGTCTATGGAGAATGACATGTTTAATTCAGATAACAAATTAGTGGTCAAGATAGGAAAAAAATCCCACATTTGTTTTTAGGGACTAAAATATATTAAAAATTTTTAAATGTATACCATGAACCAAGTTTTGAATATGTTTGAGAAGCATAGGCAGTTTTTAGGTCAGTGAATGAGATCTGGACATCTAATTTCAGAACTGCTTTGTTTGCTTTGAGTTGCTGAAAGCTACCTGGCTTTGCTACAAGAAGTCTTATGTTTATTCTTGGAAGGAGTGCCTCTTTATTGAATATGCTGTTTGCTCTAATGTGTAGATTCTAGAGGATCTTTGGCATCACCCTCAAAGGTGACAAAAGCACCCCTGGTGCTAGTTGCTACTCTTGAACTAGGATCAGAAGTCAAGTAAAACGTCAAAACATCATCTAAGGCCAAGTTAATGTTTACTGGGGATCTCAGACACTTACTTTGCTATTAACACACGATTATTTTTTAGCTAAGGGCAGTTCCCTGACTTCTGATTGTTCAGCCTATGTGCCCCTGAATAGCTTTTAAGTGCTATTCAGAAATGTGCCATGTTAGAAACATAAGAAAGCTTGTTCTTGTAGCAGTAGTTCTTGTAAGTGGTAGGTAGTTGCATGATTTAGGAATTGTAATTAAAAAAAGTTTGTTCTTAGTTATTGGACTTTCATAACTTAATTTTCACCTTTTTATTTTTGGACTATACTGTGATGTTTCTGATTTGTGTTTGTTGTTTGCTAAAACCCTTTGGTTTGTGGGTTTAACTTTTTTTTTTTTACTTTAATGAAACTGTATATTTAAATAACTTCCTCCTAGATGGCCTAATAAAAAATCCATAGTTTAATTTTTATAGCAATGTTGCAATATTTATATCATGTATAGCCATTTAGTATGTGAAAATATGTATTTCAGATTGAGTTTTAAGTTGGGCACATGTTATATTATCCACCACCAAGTTTCTTTCTTAAATAAATATTGGCTAACTCACCTAATAATCAAAATAAGCTGTGTAAACGACATATTAATAGAATTTTGTATGTTATACGAATTTGCAGTAGCATATTTTTTAGGTTTTTGAAATATTTTCATATACAGTCTTCTCTCAGTATCCATGGGGAATTAGTTCCAGGACACCCCCACCAGGAGAGATACCAAAATCCATGGATCCTCAAGTCCCTTATATAACACAATGTAGTATTTGCATGTAACCTACACTCATTCTCCCATACACTTTAAATTACCTCTAGAGTACTTATAATACCTTATACAATATAAATGCTATGTAAATAGTTGCTTTACTGTATTTTTTAGGAAAAAATACCTAGAAACAACAACAAAAAAACATCTGTACATGTTCAGTAGAGAGGCAACCATCCGTTCCTTTTTTCCTCGGTATTTTCAGCCTGTGGTTGGTTGAATGCATGGACGTGAAATTCATGGATACAGAGGGTCAACTGTATTACAATTTTTAACTGAAATAACCTTGTAAATAAAATTGTCCAACTTGTTAAGGATATTCAAATTATTATTTAACAAACTTTTGTTTAATTCTTTTTAAAGTTTACATTCATTAATAAAAGGCAAATAAAGTAGCCACATAAATTTTTTTTCACAGTGTTTAACAAATTGTTTTTTGTTCTTTAACAAAGCCATTGGATAAGGCAATTTGTACATGTGTTTAGTTTGGCAATGTAGTTTATCTCTAGTCTCTGATCTTATTTATATTTATTTTAGGATTTCTCTGTACTATTGTCATTCAGTTATGAGTGTTTACTTTTGCAACATAATAAAGTGTTTCTACATGTATTAAACTGATGCTTTTCCAAAGCTAATCTTCTGGGCCAAAAATCCTTAATTATTTTGGGGCGCAGAAACTCAGAATTTGAGGATATCTATGGTCACTTTTTCAGAAAATACTTAGATATACAAAAAATTGTGTATAATATTCAGAGAATTCACAGTTCTCAGCTGTGATTATTTAAAACGTAGGTAAAAGTGAGTTGTGCAATGCCATCATTACTACAGAATACAACTCTTAAAGCTGTGCAAAAAAAAAATTTAAATGACCTTGCTATTACAGGAAGTTTATTATTGATGATATCTTGGACTCTTGTCTTCCTCCTCAGCTTTCCCAATCACATCACTTGCATATCCTGTCAGGGTCTTCTCTGCAGTATTTTTCAAATCCAAGACTGTTCACTCTTCTTTGGGCCAGATCCTCATTATCCATCCCTTAGGCTAGTCTTGTAGATAACCTTCATGTTTTCAGGCTTCTCCCTGCCTGCAAGCACCAGTAATACTTTTTTGATCAATTATTTTTTTCCCAAATCATAGTTCTGATCTTGTTCTTCTGTTTAAAATCTTCTATTCATCTTTTAATTTATTACAGAACAGGATTGCATATAGCTGCAACTGTAAGTTGCCTTCCAAAAATCTGTAAACGGTATTTTTTTCGGTGGGATAAACCGCAAACTCCACATAATGGATCAGTTCATATATATGTATAGTCACGTTAGAGGGAGATCATGTGATTCCTAAGTCTACTGGAGACTCTTCAAATATTGTAACATATACTTGGAGGGTGGCTGTTCATCAGAAGAAGTCTGAAGTGAGACACAGAAAAATCATTTACCCAGGCAACCTTTGCCAGTACTAAGGAAAGACAGTGGTCATTTCTAACATTACTCTAATGCTCTACAACATGTACAGGTCAAAAATTTTCCTTTCTTCAATTCCATGCTCACCCAGCAAATTTCTGATTTTAATGTAGCTCAGCCTCAGGGAGCAAATGTACCAGTCTTCCTGAAACATGTTTTCTGCTAACAGAACAAGGTTTCTGAGGCTTTAGGGCTGAAGGCCAAATCATGGATGGTGGGAAATTCATCAAGGTAATACTGCAGTGTGAGCTCTTTCACAGGCAGCCAGGATGTTCCTGATGATAGACAGGTCTTACCAGAAGCTTTCTATTCAAACATCAACACCAAACAACATCCACATTTCCTATTCCCAAATCCAAAAGCTCTTCACTACCTGCCTCCAAACCATATTTGCTTTCGGATCCTTGTTTCTTCTTTCATGCATTCTTCACACAAATCAGGTATCACCTATCTTCACGCCACATTTGCTGCTCTTTCTTTTTTTGTGTCTTCCTCACAGTGAGTTTTTCATCTAGAAAAGGCGGCCTTTGTCCTGTTATGTATCTCATTCTCATTTTTCATGACTTATTTTTATGTTTTCCTTTTTCCATGACCTCTTCCATGATTACTATAGTCACATGCAACCTGTCTTTTTCATGAGTCCCTGAAGCACTTTTTGAAAGGCGGTGTCAGCAGTGGAAACAGCCGTGTTTCTTAAGAGTTCTGTACCTTGCACTCCAGGAGTGCAGAAGGAGTAGTAGTCATAAAACATTCAAATATGGGTAAGTGAAGCAAACTGAAACCTATTCTTTGCAGATCAGGTATAGGAGTTAGTAGTTAGTATAAATACCCCAACCCAGGTTAATATTATTAGTTGATAATACAACATTTTATCTTATTTCTTCTGTAGAAATTTTCTATTGATCCTGGCAGTTACGGAGCACATATTCATTTTTAATTTCTAGACAGTCTTTCCTAAATTTTGATTTTTGCATTTAAACTCTCATTTACTTTACAAGAACACTGTAACTTTTTACTATCATGTTTGAACTACAGTAAATATATAGTAAATATATATACAGTAAATATATATATGTATATTATCGAGGGTTTGCCATGGCATATGCAACATGTTTTTGCTCTTCCAAGCAGCCAACTCCTGATCTATGAAAATGTCAACAGTAGGCTGCTGGGTTTCTGCTGTAAGTCATCACATAAATTAGGTGCCCCAAGGTAAGCTTTCAAACCTAGAGAAAGGGTTCTCACTGCATCTTGTCTGAACTCAAACTTTCTAAAAATGAGAAACATTTTAGGTAAGAAGAAACACTGGTGAACTGCTATTAAGACTCAAATGATTCATTCTAAGATTCACCCTAAGATTCATTCTCTGTGTGTAAAATTACAGAAAAGTGAAATTTATAGACTTTATTTTTCCTGGAAAAGCATCTATTTTAAGATAACTTTTAAACCTGATTTTATAATAAAAATGGTAAGAACAATCACTTGGGAAAAACCAAATGATTGTTATTGAGAAGACAAATAATCTAATGTATATTAAGTAATGTGAAGTTGTAGTCATGAATTTTAAAAATGACAGTGTTTTTAGTACCCCAAACAAAATTGAAATCATAATTTCTCGCAAAACTGTTTTTTTCTATTTGCTGATAATGTTATAGTGTTATGCATTCAACTCTGGAGAATCTAAAATACTAATGAGAGACAAGTGGGTTTATAATCTATGCTATATAGTTACTTAAAAAAGATAACGACAAATATTTTTATAGGTATTTTATTCTTTAAACTACATAAAAACAGTAGTAACAACAAATACAATACTGAAACCATTACAACTGCTACCTATTGGGTGGTTTCATGATGGTATGCTTTGCTATATTCTTAAAACCTTTTCTAAATTTACATGTTGGAAGACATCCTCAACCAATATAATAAAGGTTGCATCTTTGCATCTACACTCATAAAATCAAAAGCAGAAATGAGGCTTTTGAGAACATAATTTGGTATCAAATCATGCACTCCAATTGCTTGAATATTACCATAGCATTTTATAGTACAGGATTATAATGTTTCAATTTTCATCATAATAAAAAAGAAAAATATTTAAATCAAGCAGTCTTGTGACAGTACAATAGATTAAGTCATCTGTGTGATGAAATGCCACCTTGACGTTTACAATTTTTTATGGTGACTGCTTATTGATATTGTGATCTGATATGTTATATATTTTGTGCTCTTTTGTAAAATTTCTAAAGATTCAAGATTCACCATGTGTCATCTTTTAGGATTTCATCATCAAACACTGGTAATGCAAGGTAGTTGAATGTATTTATATTGAAGCCTTGATGTTTTGACTTATAATTGGTGTTGAAATTGATCATGGAGGAAAAAGAGATTTCTGTTTCCTCCATTATATTTAAATGAATATTTCTGGTAATAGTGTTTATGTTTCAAACTCTAGCTCCATTTTATCCATAAAGTAGCAGATGATATTGGCGAAAAGACAAAATGAAAGACCACCAAAATAAAAGAAAATTTTCTTGTTAAGTATTAAAGTTTTCTCACTTATAGGGAGAGTTAATTTTATAATATCACATAACCTTTTTTATAATGTTATCATTAATGCAATTTGTGACATGAAAAAAGCAAGAATATTTAATATCATCAAATAGCAGAAAAGATTTAAAAATAGTTACAATTTTGAATAAACTGTGACCTATCTCTCTGGCATTTTGGCTCCACGTAACACAGAATTGCATCTGTTTTTGCACAAACACAGGAAGAAATTGCACATGTAAACAGTTTTATTCCATGGACAAAAATAAAACATTAAGTTGATTTTCCCTAGCAAGGAACTGAGGCCTAGAAAAGCAACTTTGCCATTTACTTTGCCATCAATGAGCATAGGCTGACACCAGGCCATCTATCTAAACTTAAACGATTCAATCACATGCTGCCAGTGACAGTATTAACATTTCTGTAAATAAACGTCTGGAAAATGCTTAGATGTAGATTGTGCTCCAGCATCTTCACTACAGACAGGGGTAGTGGCCAAACCAAATGTTCTAAGGTAATTCTTAAAGGCACATGGACAAATGCTCTATGTTTCATTTGTTTTGTATTTTGTCATGTAGCTTGAAAATATTCAAAAGTCACTCTAATTTTCTAAAATACCTTGACCACACTGTTTCTAATACCCTAGAGTATAATTTTCTAGTGACATTATGTAAGCAAATTGGAAAAATGTACTTTATCAATTTTGAAATGGCTCTAAATGTATTTTGAATTGAATATGATTTCTGTTCTCTATTATGATGTAGTGGGTGGAGAAATGTGTCCCTTGGCTGTTGGTTCTCTGAATTACATTAAATAGTTTACTGAGACAGATACAACTTGTGCTATTATCAAAGCAATAGGAATAGAAAAATATGGTTTAGGTTAAAATCATCAAAATTTTCTTGAGTCCAGGTTTCTGTCTATATTCAGAGGTATAAGAGTAAATCTTTGGCTGGGCGCCATGGCTCCTGCCTGTAATCCCAGCACTGTGGGAGGCCGAGGCGGGTGGATCATGAGGTCAGGAGTTCAAGACCAGTCCTGGCCAACATGGTGAAACCCCGGCTCTACAAAAAATACAAAAAGTAGCCAGGCATGGTGCTAGGCGCCTATAATCCCAGGTACTCAGGAGACTGAGGCAGGAAATTCTCTTGCAACTGGAAAGCGGAGGTTGCTGTGAGCCGAGATCACATCATTGTACTCCAGCCTGGGCAACAAGAGTGAAAGAAACTCTGTTTCAAAAAAAAAAAAAGTAAATCTTTTTTAAAAAGTCAAATAAACAAAACAAAACTGTACTGAAAAATCTAAAATGAACACAACACAGAGTGTAGTGCTTTGGAGTAAAGGCATATATTAGAACAGGTTTTGTCATTTATTATGTGTTTGTTTATATTAATAACAACCCTGTATTGTAGGTATTATTGTCATTATTTTCCAGAAAGCCAGAATAAGCAGACAAACAGATAATAGTGGTCAGAGATTTGCCTAATGATGCTGGAGTCAGTATGTTTACACTGTCCATTGTATAGCAATTTGAACAATTTGGTAAATAGTAATGCAAATAGGTCTTGAAGTTTCTGTTTTATATCTGCATAGCTCAGCAAAGGAAAATTGCTTCACTAAAACAATTGATTAAAAGTATGCTTTTGTCTGTTGTTAAAATGAAAAGTACTATATTTACTATGTTCCAATATGTACATGTATTAGTCCTTTTTCATGCTGCTGATAAATACATACCCGAGACTGGGCAATTAACAAAAGAAAGAGGTTTAATGAACCTAGAGTTCCATGTGGCTGAGAGACCTCACAATCATGGCAGAAGGTGAAAGGCATGTCTCACATGGTGGCAGACAAGAGAAAAGAGTTTGTGCATGGAAACTAACCTTTTTAAAACCATCAGATCTCATGAAACTTATACACTATCACGAGAACAGCATAGGAAAGACCTGCCCCCATGATTCAATTACCTCATAGAGGGTCCCTCCCACATCACATGGGAATTCAAGATGAGATTTAGGTGGGGACACAGCCAAACCATGTCATTCCGCCCCTGGCCCCTTCCAAATCTCTTGTCCTTACGTTTCAAAACCAATCATGCCTTCCCTGCAGTCCCCCAAAGTGTTAACTCATATCAGCATTAACTCAAAACTCTACAGTCCAATGTCTTATCTAAGACAAGCAAGTTCCCTTCCTCCTATGAGCCTGTAAAATCAAATGCAAGTTAGTTACTTCCTAGATACAACAGGGGTACAGGGATTGGGTAAATACACGCATTCCACATGGGAGAAATTGGCCAAAACAAAGGGGCTACAGGCCGCACGCAAGTCCGAAATCCAAGGGGCAGTCAAATCTTAAAGCTCCAAAATGATCTCCTTTAACCCTATGTCTCACATCCAGGTCATGCTGATGCAACTATGTATATTAAGTACATAATATATGTTAATCATTATTTCTGTCATTATCAATTACATAATTTATAACTTAAGTTGAACTTAAAAAAAATCGTTCATTGTTTAGCAATTAAACCACATTCAGATTAAGCATGTTTTCCAAAATATGGAGGATGTATCATTTTCCAATAAATCAGAAGTGTCTATGCAATAACTGAAATATGTGATCAGATATTAAATTAAAAATGTGTATATATATATATATAGAGAGAGAGAGATACACAGAGAGAGAGAGCCTTCTGCGCTTACCTATTTTGCTCTCGAGCTAGTCATATATTTGTATGACTCAGCCTTTAAAAATGAGAATGATATTTGTTTTTTCAGGAAATGAGAGGATTATTATGAATATCAGGCAATCAAATGTATGAGAAAACACTTTAGAAAATAAATTGCTAAAATATCATTTCAAAAACAAACATTCTTCATCTATATAAAGTCCTTCTTTGCTAAATACACACATTTATCTTTTAATATTTACAGAATTTATAATAAATAATCATTGAGATTGAAAACATGTCAGTAAAGAGGAAAAGACCTCTTTGTTTTTAAATAATCATGTGTGCCACTTTTAGCCCACTACCCAAGACGTACCATCTCCTCCCTGAAGAATCCTTGTGATAGTTGAAAAGATTGACATGTTGAATAATGATTCAATGCACTGTGACAATGGAAGTCAGATAAGTACATGCAAATTACATCTGTAGTGGGAGGTGATTCAATGAAGGCCTCACAGAGTCCATGACAATCTGTGTTTTGATGAATGAGCAGAGTTTGTTCTTTGAACAGGTGGAAGAAAGCATACCTGACAGGGATCTACACGTGCAAAATTATAGAGGTATAAAAGTACGTGGCGTGTTCCATAGGTATAAGAAATTAAATGTGCGTAAACAAATTGTGAATGATAGAGAGTCAAGACAGAGGAGACTGAAAATTATTAGGACTAGGATCTGAAGTTCTTTCCAAAACCTGCTAAGCTGATGATTTTCATAAACAAAGGAGCGCTCCTACAATTGCCTCCTTGACAGATTTTGATGGATATCCACAAAGTCAGAGAAAGACTTTTGCAGTTGCTGCTACCTGAACAACTTGTGATGTCCCCCTTCACTGCCCTATATTTAATTCAAAATAGAAAGCAGAGTGAGAAATTAGTATAAGGAATTCCCATTAAGTTCTGCTTTTTTTCCCTATGATGTCTACTTTGCATTATTTTAGAAAAACTATAAATACAAAATTCACTAAGGTTTAAAAATTTTTTTTGTATATTGTAATTGTCTGAGTGTCCCCAGTTGTCTGAGTGTCCCCAATTTGCTAGTGTTCTAAGCACATGCTCCTGCATTCTCAGGTAATGCAGTACACAATTATTGATCTTCTATGTAATGGATGGTGCATCCATCCACATTTTATAATCTGGCTATTTAAGTGAGAAAATGAGAACTGAGGAAAATGTGTATTCTAGATAGGGCAACAGGAGCTCTTTAAGGAAAGTGGGGATTTTTTGAACATAGGACGTACAAAGACATGAAAGATTTTCTTCTAGCCTCCAAACACAGAAAACATGATTCATTTCCATACCATATCAGATTGAAAAATTCTTCAGTGTTAGCATTGTGAAATATCTTTGAAATATCATTTTTATTTAAAATTTATAGGCCTTTTGCATTTTGTTCCATTCTAGTACTAGTGAAAAATTCTACTCATCCATCAAAACCTAGTTTAAGAATCAAAAAACATATTTGCTTCAATTTAAAAATAATATTTTCAAATATTACTTAGAAAACTGATATATTGGGAGTTCAGGAGAAACCACTACATTTCCAGTAACATGGAACATTCCATATCATGGCACCCAATACAGGAACCCCAGTCCGAGAAGCACAATGTTAACAAAAGCCATTTTACCTTTCTCTTGGCTTATTGAAACTAAATTGCAGATGCCCTTCTGTCTTTAGTGGTGACTCTAGTAGTTGTGATTGTTGTACAGCAAACAAGACAATAATTGAATTATAATATATTCATCCACTTCATTTGTAGATTAAAATGACAAAAAAGAAATTTCACTATTAGTGATCTATGTGCAAATACAAATAAATAGTTAACTAGCATATGTAATTTTTGAAAAGAGTGATTGCAAACAAATATAACTCTAAGCTGTTAACAAGATTTTAATGTTTTCCTTATCAAGATATTGTTTTAAGATTCTCATTAGTTGTAACCTTTATAGGAAAGTTTCCTTGCTAAATATTAACAAAATAATCACTATTCCTTTTCACAGATAAAATCATGCTAAATTTACAGAAATATTTTCTCATATTTTTAGCAGATCTACATGTAAAAACAAAAATCTAAATCAAATGTCATTCAGCTTACTATCATCAGGTGGTAAATATGTTATCAAAAATGTGCTTAGTTCAACAAGGAGTAACGGAATAGAAATGAAATAAAAAATAAAGACCAGTTAAATTTGGAATATTAGAATGAGAATTGAAGATGTTTGCCCAAGATGACATAGCTAGTAAGTCTTAGAGTTGGTCTGTTTGACTCTGAAGCCAAAGATCTTAGTCAGTGTTCTCTACTGATTTCCTAAATTACAAAGAATTTTCCTAAAAGTAAGTGACTTGAGTCTGTAACTATTTGGAGAGAAATAATGCTCCAAAATAAAATACACCAACTACATTTCCTATTATATCTCTGCTCGCAGAGGGAACAACTGTGAATAAAATAGCAAACTACAAATAATTGAAACAAATGTTACCTCTGTTGTTATTATTATACCATTTTAATTTTACTTATCATTCAATAAACTCTAAGAAATTGCCCCCGACCAGTTTTTTTCCCCACTTTTCGGCAATGGTGATTCAAAGACAAATATTTTAAGGGAACTACCTTCATCTTTTCAGTTGGAAAATTTCTTATAGAAGAGGTTTCATTGGCACAGTATTGAGGAATGAGAAAGTGTTTGCCAAATACTTAGGGATCTGGGAGTAGGGGTTGCCTTCAAATCAGATGGAGCCCTGAGTAAGAGTATCAAGTACCTCAGAAGCTCAGAAGGCCATTTACACAACAGGCTTCCTTGGCTTAGCATTAAAATGCGTTTTCATGTAATGAAAAGCATTGCGGCTCAATTCTTGGTTAGCAGAGACAATCTGAAACTGAATTTTTTTTTATTATTATACTTTAAGTTTTAGGGTGCATGTGCACAATGTGCAGGTTAGTTACATATGTATACATGTGCCATGCTGGTGTGCTGCACCCATTAACTCGTCATTTAGCATTAGGTATATCTCCTTATGTAGTTCAGAAAATGAGTGATCCAAAACTTATAATTGCATATTAACTTATTGAAATAGGTTTACATTTGTATTAACTATTAATCGAAAATTGTCTAACATGCTTCACAAGATTTAAAATGAGATATTAAAAGAAATATTTTAAATAGGGCTACAGATGGTGGGTTTGTAGGTAATAAATGAATAAACAACATTGTTTTAAATTATGCTATTCATTGTTTAAAATAGTTAAAGATTCGTGTTTTAAAAATATACAGCTATAGTGATTTTACACCAAATACATGACATATGATGTAGTAATTGAAAATATTATTTTATTTTTATTTTCTACATTTTTTTTAGTTTTTTTATTAGAAAGTAAGACAGTATTCTGTTAATATATAATCTTTCTAAAATAAATCTTTCTAAAGTCATAATGCTAGGACTCTGAGAGTCGTAGTATTGGAATGTTCATTTACCTCTATAAGCAGGTGTTTATTTTGTCAAAGTAATAGTTTATTGTCAAAGAGTTTAAATAAATCACAATATTATATAAACAGTAAATCAACACATCTGTCAATACTTATTACCTATGCATTCTCATGTAATTTTATGTCAAATAAATAAAAACAACTTATAGACAAAATTCACAGTTTATTTTCATAAAATTTAATTTAATTTTTATAGTTGACACGTAATAGTTGTGCACGTTTATAGGGTACACAGTATTGTTTAAATACATACTACATAGTGATAAGATCAGGGTAATTAGCATATCCATCATCTCAAACATTTATCTTTTTTTTGTGTTGGGAACATTCCATATCCTTCTAGCTTTAGTCATCCTACAGTGCTATACAACACTAGAACCTATTCTCCTGTCTAGTTGTAACTTTGTATCCTACAACAGATTTTTTTCTATGGAGTACTTTCAAATTGGCAGCTGGCCTCTTAGTCATTTAGTTTTGATAATTTTCAGCAACATAAGTTTTTCATTACATTAAAAATCTCCAAGTCCAGGACTATCACAAAACAAAAGAAAAAAGAAAAAAAAATTGGTATCTGTTAACAGAATTACTTGAGTCTTAAGATGGAGTTTTATTGTGTTCAGTTGATATAATGTTTCATTTGAACTGAATATCTCACATTTCACTGTAAATATTTAGTTTTCCTCAAGACTCATTAGCTACCAAAGCAAACATACATTTGTTGAGAAAAGTGCCACAAGTCATTCTTGCTGATGAACTTTTTAAACAACATAATAGTTTTATTTTTTTATGTAGTTCTTACATATTTTGAATCAGCTTTCGTTTAATAAAAATAATTCATTAAATTTTGTTTGCAGATATATATATTTATATATCCACATACATATATGTTATTTTCTCTTCAGGATTTAAAGGTTCAATTTGTGTATGCAACATACATAAACATACTTCTTTTTTTTTTTATTTTTCAAGATGGAGTTTCACTTTTGTCCCTCAGGCTGGAGTGCAATGGCAAGATCTCAGCTCACTGCAACCCCCGACTCCTGGGTTCAAGTGATTCTCCTACCTCAGCCTCCCAGGTAGCTGGGATTACAGGTGCATACCACCATGCCCAGCTAATTTTTGTATTTTTACTAGAGATGCAATTTCACCACATTAGCTAGGCTGGTCTCGAACTCCTGACCTCAGGTGATCCACCCTCCCCGTCCTCCCAAAGTTCATAAACATACTTCTTTAAAAAATCTAAAATTATAGGAATGTAATAGGAATGTACAGGTAGTTACATTAAATAAATTGAAAAATCAAGATTATTTTCTAAATTATTTCAACAAATTAAAATTGAAAATAAAAACCTAAACAGTTTTCCTATTTAAAAATTATTTTGGGGCTGGATGCGGTGGCTCATGCCTGTAATCCCAGCACTTTGGAAGGCCGAGGTGGGCAGATCATGAGGTCAGGAGTTCAAGACCAGGCTGGCCAACATGTGAAAACCCGTCTCTACTAAAAATGCATAAATTAGCCAGGCATGGTGGCGTGCCTGTAATCCCAGCTACTCCGGAGGCTGAGGCAGGAGAATTGCTTAAACCCGGGGGACAGAAGTTGCAGTGAGTTGAGATCATGCCATTGCACTCCAGCCTGGGTGACAGAGTGACTCCGTCTCAGGAAAATATATATATATTTTTCATATATATATATATATAATATATATACAATATATAATATATATTTTATATATAATATATATATTATATATTGTATATATATATACAATATATAAATATATGTATTATATATTATATATAATTTTATATATAATTTATATATATATAATTATATATAATTATATATAATTATATATAATATATAATTATATATAATTATATATAATTATATATTATATATAATAATATATTATATATAATATATATATTATATATTATATATATAATATATAATTATATATATAATATATAATTATATATAATTAATATAATATATAATTATATATAATTATACATATATAATACATATAATATATTATTATATATATAATTATATATAATATATATAATTATATATATATAATTACATATAATATATATAATTATATATAATTATAAATAATCCCAGCCCATTGGGGCACGGTAGTGGGAAGATCACTTGAAGCCAGGAGTTCAAGGCCAGCTTGGGCAACATAGCAAGACCCCTTCTCTACCAAAAAAAAAAATAGCTGGGGATGGTACTGTGCACGACCCCCAACACCCATAGACATAGCTACCTAGGAGGCTGAGGGAGGAGGATTGCTTGATCCCAGGAGTCGAAAGGTGCAGTGAACTGTGAGAGTAACACTACACTCAAGTATGGGGTGACAGAGCAAGACCTGATTTCTAATAAATAAATAAATATTATTTTCATTAGGACAAAGGCTGTTGCTATAACAAAGACCCGTCGCCCCCCACCCCAAAAAAAAACAGTGACTTTAAAAGGTTAGAAGATGATTTTTTTCTCATGTAACAACTCAAGCCTAATTAACCAAAGAGAGTTCTGACAATGGCACAGTGTGGGGGTGACATGGTCTGGCTCTGTGTCTCCATCCAAATCTCATCTTGAATAGTAATCCGAATTGTAATCCCCACATGTTGGGTGAGGGACCTTGTGGAAGGTGATTAGATCATGGGGTGGTCCCCCCACGGTGTTCTTATGATAGTGGAGGAGTGCTCATGAGATCTGATGGTTTTATAAGTGTCTAGCATTTCCCCTGGTGGCACTCATTCTCTCTCCTGCCGCCCTGTGAAAAGGTGCCTTCCGCCATGCTTGTAAGTTTCCTGAGGCCTCCCCAGCTATGTGGAACTGTGAGTCAATTAAACCTCTTTTCTTTATAAATTATTCAGTCTCGGCTATTTCTTCATAGCAGTGTGAGAACAGACTAATACAGGAGGATACAAGTTTTTTCTTTGTTGTTTTGTTTCACCCTTGTATCCAGAGAGTTTCTATCCAGTGGCTTATGATAGCCACCCTCCTTGTGCCACGACATCTATATTCCAGCCATTGGGAAGGGGAGGAAAGGAGGAAGGGCAGGATTACTTTGCAGGGCTCAACCTAGGAAGTTGTATACAACAATTTCACTCATATCTGTTTTGCTAGGATTTAGTGATATGCGTTCACATAGTTACAAAGGGATCAGGAAGCCAAATCTTATAGCTGTGTGTACATCTAAAACTAGAGGTTCTATAACTATCTCAAGGAAAGAATGGGTATTAGATGAAAACAAGCAGTTTCTGCCACAGAAATGTTAGAATATATTATTTTAGAAATTTTACAGGGAAACAGTCCTTGCCTTAAATAGTAGTGTATCATTTAGAATATTTCCGGCTGCAAGTATTAGGCAATGCAGCGAAAAGTGGTTTGAACTATAAGAATATTTTTTACGTCATATGGGTAGAGCTGTGACAAGATTGGTTATTTCATTTCTCAAGGAATTTTTCAAGGGCTACACTCTTTTTCTTTATTTTTACTCCACATCTTCAGCAAGATTGTCATTCATAGTTTTTTCTACAAGGTCGTAATTGGCTGTTGTAGCTCCAAGGCATTACATTCCCAGAAAGCTACATCCAAATGCAGGGAGGGCGGTTCCTCATTGCTTTACCTTTCTTTTCTGTCTTTTTTTTTTTTTTTTAATCGGATAGAAATATCTTTTCTGTGATCTCCTAAGCAGTCTCATCTCAGGTTTCCGTGACAAATATTGGGTCATACATTCTTTGCCTTGGTTTCAAGGAGTATTAATACTTGCTATTTTTAGCCCTTTAACAGAAAAGAAGATATTTGGGAAAGTCTGCTGTAATGGCATCCAAAAGTCTCTACCACAATTAAATAATGTAACTTAAAATATGTATATAGGTAAGATGTTTGCTTATTTACTAAAAAAATCCCTAGAAAGTTTATGAGGAAGCTATTATACAAAATGGAAGTGGTTTGCTTCTTTAACATTGGATTTCTAATACATACAGTTTTTCATGACCTTATATTACTGTAGTAATACTACTCATAAGCCTTACTAAAAAAATCAGTAAGTAATATTTTCACATTATAACAGTAAACACAAAATACAGAAATTCGTTAATAGCTGAAAAGATTTTGGAGTGTCAAGTCATGACTTCATCTAATTAAATATTTTATAATTTATTCACACATTAGGAATAATCATGTTTTAATTGTGTATGCATCAATACAAATATCAAAAGAACATGATTATTATTTTATAATATTCACTTTTTAAAAAACCAAATAAAAGAAACATAAAAATGACAAAAGAATGCTTAAGTGGAGAGAAAAAATTACTATTAAATATCTTTAAATATAGGCCAAATGGTTTAGTATTCCCCTTTATCTACATCTTAATATTGCTGACATCTGGTTTTGAGCTAAGAATGCATGAATAGGGGAAAAAAAGCAATCTCCATAGTTTTTTTTTTTATTGAATACACATAAGTTTATTTTGGGAACAGTTCATTTATCAAAAGTATAAAGAGATCCTTATTTCATGGGTAGAAGGTGATGCAGTCATATCTCTACCCTTCACAGTTGAGATTGGCAACATGGTTTGTAATAGAAGTATTAAAAAATCAGAGGGAGAATTATAACAGTTAATTTCATTGCAAATAGTAACAATTGGGTTATTTAAAGTGGTTGTGGCATAAATGCTAGGATGCATGTGGTAATCCCAAATGCCCCAATCCCAGGTATAGCAAGTGTGTTTTAATGATACCTGCTAACTAAAATGGTCACTTTCACAAAGCTGACTATATTTTATACACTTTGCATAAACTGTCATGTAGACAATCTATTTTTTCTTTCTCTCATGTCTATATAAACCTTTATAAAGACTATAAAGTGATTCTGTATATACTACTTTAATCAAAATTCCTATGTGATTTGCATAAATAATAGATTGCAGTTGCTGCTATGAGACTGCTGATATAGAACTGCATAATTGGAACAAAATTTGATGAAAATTACATTGTTTCAAGTGTGCAGGCAGGACATGGCATCTAAGAGTGAAGTTTAACACTTAATCCAAACACTTATATTTGGAGTAGGTGAAGCAGGTAGTACTAACAGTGGTTTTAAAATTATAAAACAACATTTTCTACACTGTTATTTAATAAATTACACTTAATTTTTGAAGCCAAAGTGTATTCAGTTGACCAAACAATCAACAAATTCTGGTCTATAAATTAAATAAATTTCATGAAGGTGAACAAAGGTGAAGAACAGTAATTATATTTTCATGAGTTTATGATAACAATATATAAAACTGAAAAATTTGCTCCAAAAGAAGTCATACATAAATCATACCATCAGTTTGGTTTATTCTGGAAAGGTCTGCAGGTATAACTCTAAATTTCTTTAGTTAGGATCCTTAGAAGATACATTAGTTTAAATTTCATTCTCCTACAATACTGCTAACTTTAGGTACATCACAGAACTACCAGATGCAATGTTTGGTTTAGAAATTGTCCCACATTAGTAGTCATTAAAGAAGAAAAAAAAAGATGATTTCTTCTTCTGCTATGATTCAGTAAATGTGTTTTTAATATGCATATATTTATGTGGGAATATATTTTTGCATCTTGATAATTACATAAATTTATACAAGTATTTTATTAATTAGAAGTATTACTCTTGCAAAAGCAGGCATGCATTTATTTTGAGATATTTATTTCCAATAATAATAAATAGGATTTCAATTTAAGAAGTGCATTAGATATATTAAGGATGATATGACAGCTTCTGTGCTCATAGCCTCCATATTTTTCTCTTCCCAATTCTCATATATTTTGTAGAATTTTGGGATGTGGATTGTGTATTCTACATTATTTCTTTTAATGACTGAGGAAAACATTATCATCAATCACCATCATTATTTCAAATAAGTTTTAACCCATTATAATTTTATAAAAATGTACAGTAATCATAGTTGTTACTACTGTTGAAAAGAGATAATACAGTATAGCTTTGATTTTCAAATTTTTTATGTTCTTACCTAATTCTTAAAGGAATGCATGTTTATTTTTCTTCTCTTGACTTTTCTCTTAGAACTTAAATTATCTCTCTTTTCTTTCCATCTCTGTCCCTGCTTTTCTATCCATCATGCCACCAAAGAGAAATTGCCAGTATCTTAAGGAAGAAATTTTACTCAGCTCAATTGTTTTAAAGTGTGATGAGAAGCTTTAATAACCTATGCAGCAAGAGTTAAAATTAAGTTGTTTAATTATAGCTGGTGTGCCCGCATACACAACAGTGGGTGGCTTCTGCTGAAGGGATGTGTTTGGGATGAATTGCTATAAAGAATGCCATACCAAGAGGATACACTTTCTTTCTTTGCCAACCAAAATTTCCAGGTACTTTTGTTTTTATACAATAAATAGTGTTTTACTCTCCTACATTTACAATAAAGTGACATGTTATAACTCAACAGAATTTCCAACTTGTTTTCTCAACTTCCAAGGTTAGAAATTGATAGTTAATCTTGTGGGAGCCCTGTTGATGGTGAAATCAGCAACTCTGGGGAGGCAGTTTACATCATTTGACCTTCTCTTGCTCCTTAGTATCTGCTCATTATCTGATGACTTTCCTATTCATCGCTGTTATCAGTTGTAATATTATATGTATGTTATTAGAGTAAAATGCTTAGGTTTGAAATATACGAAAAAATTGTTTGCTGAGAGCACTTTATGGTGTATCTAGTGGCTGATGGAGCCCATTGCTTTTTCAGTATAGTACTCCTTGCCGTACTTTGTAATTTCAACCTATAAATTTAGTTAATGAAATCTAATGTGCCATCCTTAAACAACATAAAGGATATATTTTATAATAGTATTGTACCTGTGTCAGCGAAATAGACTAGATTTTAATTTCTACACTAGTCTTATGTGTTTAACAGTAGATGCTGTTGTGTTTCTTTGAATACATAGAAATATCTAAGCTGATCATCTGTTTAAGCAGGATTTCAATCCATCAAGTAAATGAATCCCCTTCATATTTTATCTTTTGTATCCTGAATTTTCCTACAAGCAGTGATTATTGAAAAATACTTGATTGTATTTTTAGTAATATCTATGGAACAGATTTCATATGCTGCTGCTGAGTTTCCCTTCTGGAGAAATTCAGAAATTTAAAAAAGTACTTTCTTGTCTATATAGTAATTATGCCAACATTTGAAAGCATCTATTATGTCTTCTGTTTTCTCAGTCAAACATTCACTATTAAATAGATTACATATTATTCATGGGGTTTTTTCATTTTTAGTAATTACATATTTTTTATTTATTTGTAGAATTTTTCTAAAGAAGGATTATTTTTTCCAAATTTGTAAAGATGCTCAGAGTTTAGAATAGTACATATAATAAGTACAGAAAAGTTCAGAAAAATTTTTCTATGATTTCATTACCCAGAGATAATCATAGATACATGTATTGGCACTTAAAGTTATTATTATTATTATTATTATTATTTATTTCACACATTATAAGTTGGGTTTCACAGAAAACCAGCTTTCAGATTTGAATGCAAGAGGTTTCCTGGGGGCTATTCTTGCAAACATCTGTGAGAGGACAAGGCGAGAGAACTGAGTAGAGGAAGAAGCTGACCTAGAATGAATTCATAGCAGCTGTCATAACCAATCACATGAAGAACTGTGGAGCTAAAATGGCTCTTAAGAATTCAATCTCTTGAGGCAAGGGGCCAGTCTTTGTTCTTGCACATTGACTAGTATTTGAATATGGGTAACCCAGGGATGGAGTGTACCTTTGGGTTAGGCAGCTGCCATTGGCAGAAGGCAATACCTGGAGAATATCTCACCTATAAGCCATCAGCAGCTAACACACCTCACAGCTGGGGAATCAGATACCTGAAGAGGTGTCTGGGGAACACTACATCTACTAAATACACACACACACACACACACACACAAATATTTAGCATATTGAGGATCATAACTAATATACTTCCTTGAAATTTTTTATACTAACAATGATTTCTGTGACTTTATGTATTAGAAATTTCAGGCATCAATCAGTGCTGTGCTGCTTTCAAGTAACTTGAATGCAATTTTTACTTTTCTGATTTTTTTTCTGATAAGTCTATACAAATAGTGATCACTTTATTATGTACACAAAAATATACTTATGGCCAATGCAATATGAATAATGGGATATTTTCCATAAAAAATGATGGGTGTTTTTAGCTACTACCTAATATGTTTTCTGGAGCTTCTTAAATTAATAAATAAACTTAAGAATCATATATTATAGGTCTGATTAAATAGGATTTAAATCTATTACTTTTGCTCCAATCTATTACATTAGAGACAAATTTATTGAGTTTAATTTTGTAACCTAAGTAGGTTGCTGTAAAAGTCTGCCCTTGAGTGAGCTGAAATCTGTTATCAGATTTGAACTATCGTTCTCAGAAACTGAGCTGGGCAAAGAGATGAGGTAGGATTCAAAGCATGGACACTAAGAGATCTGAAACAGCGTTACAAAATAAAAGAAAAACACAAATAAAAACTAACAAAAAAGTATGTTCTTTCCTAATTTTTTAAATTATTATGAGCAATATCCTAATTGTAGATTGTATATACTGGCCTTGTATCAACCAAATGCAGATTTTGGTACTTCTACATCTAATTGACATTTGTTCATTTTAGATGTATGTGTGGGCATATTTGCGTAGACATGGGATTCATTAACTCTTACTTTTTAGAGAAGTTATAACTTCAACAAGGTGGAAGTTCACTATTTTCCTCCAGAAAGCTCTGAGACATCTATAACCAAACTATCACATAGGGATGTCATCTAGCAGGGCCACAGCCATTCCAGATATTCTAATCTGGCTTTGGGGGTTGTGACAGGAACCTCCACAGAAAGACTTTAATTTTTTTTGATACTAAGCAACAAGAAGTTTATGATAGTATTAATAACACCAAATGGATCTCATTCCTCGTAGCTCCATTTTGACATTCTTATTTTCAAGAGGAAAATATATTGTCAAGACTCATATTACTATGGTTGGCTAAAAATATGTATAATCTGATTCCAGCTATATTCTATTTTAGGGAATTAAATACAGCCATGGACATAGATTTTTTATATATCATAAAGATGGGCCAAACACAAATGAATAGAAGGCACACTCTTTAGTGAGACAAGCTACATCAGCAACTTTAGTGGAATTGTCAAGAATGTTGCAAAGCCACACACTGGTTGGCCCTTTTGGAATCAGAGAGAATGAGGTGCCTTCTGCAGGCTTGCCTTACACAGTTTGGATCTGTCCTTTATAAATGGTAATGAAGAAAATAATGTTTTTTGTAAGGATCAAAATACTTTTTTGCAAAGGCCATTGGAGATTCACTTCATTTTTCATGCTTATTTTTTGAACACAGACTTAAAACATAACTTCAGATGAGCGTGGAAGTGGAAATAGCTAATTGGGGCAAACCTTATTTTTGTCCAGTTTCTTAATTATTCTAACGTTAATTTTCACAGGTTTATTCCCAGTTTTGTGGGATTTTTTTTTTCTGGTTGAAGGCAATGAAGACATTAGAGTACAATCTTAAAATAATATTAAGGAAACTTAACTTTTGAGCATTTATGTACAAATTTAGAATTAATGAACTATAGATTTCTCACACTTAAATTTCCATTAGTTTATTTTCACTTTTGTTATAATTTCATCTACCTTATAAGTAAGAGCCTAAATTTCACATGTCACAAATTAAAATGTGTAAATTTAAAATAATTTCTACTTTTATAGATGTTTAACTTGTCTGTTTTGCATTTAGTATCATTTTTGAGTAGCTGAGAAGGTACTCCTTAATCTATATTATTGAAATTGGTGAATTTATACAACTGTGCACAATTCTGCATTTAGGTAGATTTGAAACTTTATTTGACCTCTGATAAAGGCAAATTGAAAGCACCCATGAAAGCTTTAACAAAAATGTGTGTAATAATCCATCCCAAGGCTAGAAATTCAAGGTTGGGTAAATTATCATGGCTATCCAGAGTTGACCCAAGCCTGGTAGATGCACCCTAAGCTAACCCTCAATGAGTCACACCCTCACACCCTTGTATTAACTTCTACCCCTAAGTGTAGGTGGAAACTGTGATATGCTTCTCAACAATAAACCTTGATAAAGGTAATAGAAGGTCATTCCCATGATTAGCTTCTGTTATATGGCAAAGATAATGTTATATGGCAAAAATAAATCATATATACTATGATAATGCCATAGTATATAAAATTCCATTTTAGCAGACTGTGGGAAAAGATTGTCCTGCTGGCCTTGAGAAAGCAAGCTGCCAGTATATGAGAGGGCCTGTGCGAGGACCATCTGACAACTGTCAGTGGCTCCTAGGAGTCAAGAGTGGACCCTGATAATATAAAAAATGAGGTATTCACTCCTACAATAGCAAAGAAGTGAATTTTTGTCAACAAACATCAAAGCTCAGAAGAGAACCCTGAACTCTAGAAAAGAATGCAGCTGCACAAAATATGAGGTCTGCAGCTATACTCAGCCACCATTTCAGACAGATGATTCATCTTGTAAACAGATGATGTAAACTTACGGAATCAATAAATTCAGTAAGGCACTATAAATGTAAAAAAAAAAAAAAAAGAAAAGAATGCAGCTGGTTGACACCTTGATTACAGCCATTTGAAACCCTGATTTAAGGACCTAGTGAAGTTGTGTCCAGACTACTGACACATGGATAGTGTGAGATTAATGAATGAGTGTTGTTTTAAGCTCTTATATTTGTGGGTAATGTGTTACATGGCAATAGATAACTAATACAACAAACGTGTTAATGTTGGCAGTTCTGTGTAGTTTAATGAAATAATGAAAATGAAAATAAAACCCCAAAATACAAGCAAGTACAACATAAAATAAGAGGAATATTTTGGTTTATTTATATACCAGGGTGCTAGGCATTTAAAACGATATAGTAGCTTTTGGTATATCTTTAAATGAATACAAATTGGTTGCAAAGTATATACTCTTTGCAAGCATTCTGAGTATACACAGAGTATGCTCTGTATGATACAATTTTTTCTTAAAAATTAGTAGATATAAATGCATTACAAAAGAACTGATAGGATATACACTAAATTAAATATGGAGAAGAGGATTATGATAATCTAAAATTTCTTTGAGAGTGACATCAGCAATACGACAGAATAGGAGGCTCCCCACTGGGTATTTCCCCCAGCAATAGTAACTTGGCAGCCATTCACAAATAAAAGTACCTTTGTAAAAGTTTTGGGACTCAGGTATTCGGTTGTGACACCCCAGCGTGTCTCTGAGAGCCATTTTGAGAAGGAAGGTCTGCACCCAGGTGGCAGAGCTTCCTTGACCATGGTCCCTGCCACAGACACAGAACAATCCCATCCTCCTGTGAACACATCTGCAATGTGTTTTAGCCTTGGTCCTGCCTCCAGCATCATCTACCAAGGGACCTGAAAAGAGTCATACACACCCACACTTTGGGTAATAGGCCTGCTGACCTTGGTTCCACAGTAAATACTAAAACAGCTCTGAACTTGGCTCTAGCCTGTCTCAGTCCCAGTCTAGGAGAGGTCCTGCCTAGCTAGGGACTCACCCAGTGACATGCCTGTCTATGCCCTCAGATGCAGGCCCACTAACCTGGTCCCAGAGCAGATCCTGAAATGGCCTGTAACTTGGTTCTAGCCTCTCTCAACAGTTCTGCACTCCTATTACCTTCTTGGAAACACATACATGGTGACCCTGCAGGCAGGCATGCTTACTCTAGTCTGACTTTGGATCTTGAAATGGCCTTGTAACTCATCCTCAGTCCCTCTTAGTCATGGTCTGAAAAAATGGCACAAGGGGTAACCCAAAGAGAGACTCACTTGAAGCAGCTCTGTACTTTGGCTCCAGCTCCTCTCAGCTACAGTCTGAGAACAATCTTGCCTGCCCAAGTACCCAATGGGTGAGACACCCATCTATGTCCCTTGGTCTGACTGCAGATCCTGAAGCAGCCAAGTGACCTGTCTGCAACTCTGCTTACTCATGGTCTGGGGCAGTACTGCCCACCCTGGAACCCAGCAGGACTCACGCCCATCCATGTCACTAGAGGTAGGCCTGCAGACCTCAGTATCAGCTCTGGACCCTGAAGCAGGCCTGACTCAGTTTCAGACCCCCTCAGCTGTGATTTAGGGGCTAGTACTGCCAACTCAGGTATCTTTACAGGGACCGAATGGGAGACCTCCCAGATACCTAGTGGGAGCCATATCCATCCAAGCCATGGTAACAGTCCCCATGTCTTTGGACCCTACTGTGGAGCCTGAAGTGGTGTATCCTTGTCCCAGCACTAGCCCTACTGGCCAAGGTCCTGGAGACAATCCAGTCTTCTCAGGGAACAGACAGGATCCACAACTACCTAAGTCCCTGAAACAGGCCTGCCAGCCAGGGACCTGATATTGGACCATGCAGCAATACTGTGACCTGGTTTCAATACTAATAAGCTACAGTCCTAATGGCAGTCATATCAGCCAAGGTACTAAAACAGGAAAAGGTCTTTTCCTGCTGAAACTAGTCTGCACACTCGGAGAGGCATTAACTCCTTCAGATGCACAGACACCAATGAAAGGCTACGTGGATCACAAGGAATTAGAAAAGATGACACCACAAAAGTAAACTAATAAAGCTCTAGTAGCACGCCTGAAAGAAATGGAGATCTATAAGCTGCCTGATTTAAAGAAATTCATCTTAAAGAATCTTTCATCTCAATGAGATGCAAGAGAATGCATGTAGGCAACTAAACAAAATCAAGAACACAAACATGAGAAGTTGAACAAAATAAGTCTCATACAAAAATAGAAAGTGTAAGAAAGAACCAAACATAAATTCTAGAATTGAAAAATACAATGACAGAAGTGAAATATTCATAGAGAATTTTAAAACCTGCCTTAGTAATGCAAATAAAAGAATCAGTGAACTCAAAAACAGGGTGTTTAAAGTGAGACAAACAGAGGAACAAACTGAACAGAAAATGAAAAAGAGTGAAGAAAGCAGAGGAACAATCAATAGAGAATGCAAAACAGTGTAGAAAACATACTGGACCTATCGGATACCAAAAAGCAAATTAATATATGCATTATGTGATTTTCAGAACGAGAAGAGAGGGAGAAAGTGGTAGAAGGCATATTTAAATAAACAATGGCTGAAACATCCCAAATCTTGAGATATGGACATCTAGATTTGTGAAATTCAAAAAACCCCAGGCAAAGTCAATCTAAAGAAGATAACCATGAGATATGTTATAATCAAATGGTCAAAAGTCAGACGGAGAAAAAATTAAAAGCAGCATGAGGGAAGTGGTTTGTCACCTGTAAGAGAACTCTCATAAGATTATCTTTGGGTTTCTCAGCAGAAACATTGCAGGCCTGAAGGGAATGGATTAGTATATTTAAAGTGTTGAAACAAAAATAACTGCCAATTAAGAATACTATATATGGTAAAACTGAGCTCACTGATAAAGACAAATATATAGTGAAATTGGGATATTCTGATACTGCAATGGTGATGTATAAATGGTGCTGCATAAATCACTTTTAACTTTATTAAAAAGTTAAAAGGCAAAAGTATTAAACTAACTATAGCTATGATAATTTATTAATTGGTGCATGATATAAAAATGTGTAAAGTATTACCTCAATAATATAAAATGTATGTGGAGGAGGAAAGTAAATGTGTGGGGTTTTTATGCGATTGAAGTTAGTTATAATTTTGAAATAGACTACTATATTATAACAAAGGTATTTTATGCAAACCTCATGGTACTAACAAAGCGCAAACCTCTAACAGATATGTAAAATATAAAGGGAAAGGAATAAAACCGTAATACTACAAAGAAAATCAACAAGTTAAATAAGAGACAGCAAGAGAGAAAGAAAGGGACAAAGGTACTATAGAACAACCAGAAAACAACAAAATGGCAAAGTAAGTCCTTGCAAATTAGTAATAACTTTAAATGTAAATGAATGGACCCAACAGACACATAACGAAGACTTCACCCAGCAGCAGCAGAATACACATTCTTCTCAAGCTCACACAGAACATTTTCCAAGATAGATCATATGTTGGGTCAAAAAATAAGTGCTAACAAATTTAAGAAGATTATTTCAAGTGTCGTATTCTACCACAATAGTATAAAACTAGAAATCAATAACAACAGAAAATTGGGAAATTCACAAATATGAGGAAATTAAACAAGACATACCTGAACAACCAATGGGTCAAAGAAGAAATCAAAAGAGAAATAAAAAAGTATCTTGAAACAAATGAAAATTGAAACACAACATATCAAAAGTTATGGGAGGCAGCAGAGTAAGTTCAAAGAGGAAAGCTTACAGTGATAAATACCTACATCGAAAAAAAATAATTTCAAACAAATAACTGTACATCTTGAGATGTCAGAAAAAAGACACTAAGCTAAAAGCTAACAGAAGGAAAGAAACAGTACAAGTTATAACAGAAATAAATGAGACACAAACTAGGGAGGCAACAGAAAATAATGGTAAAGGTAAGAGTGTTTTTCTTAAAAGACAAATAAAATAGATAAATTTTTAGAAACATACAACCTACCAACAATGAATCAAGAAGAAATAGAAAATTTAAACAAGCCAATAACAAGGGTGAAGATTGACACATTAATAAAAATGTCTCTCAACAAATAGAAGCCCAGGAACAGATGGCTTCCTGAGGTGAATTACACTAAGCATGTAAAAAAGACTTCATTCCAATTCATCTCAAACTCTGCCAAAAAAAGTTTGGAGAGAACACTTCCATATTCATATTATGGGGTTGGAATATTATGAGGCCTATGGGGTTGGAATATTATGAGGCCTAATACCAAAGCCAGAAGAGGAAATTACAATAAAAGAAAATTATAAGCCAATATCCCTGAAGAATTTAAATGTCAAAATATTCAAAAAATACTATCAAACCAAATTCAACAGTGAATGAAAAGGACCATATACTATGAACAAATAAGATTTATCTTTGGAATGCAAAAATTGTTCAACATAAAACAATCATTAAGTGTGATATACGACATTAACAGAATGAATAGTAAAAATCAAATGATCATCTCAATAAATGGAGAAAGACTATTTGGAAAAATTCAATATACTTTTATGATAAAAACTCACAAAAAAATTAGGTAAAGAAGGAATGTATTTCAACTTAATGAAGAACATATATGAGAAGCTTGTGGCCAACCTTATATTAAATGGTGAAAGCTGAAGGTTTTTTTTCTAAGATCAAGAACAAGAGAGGATCACCACTTTTATCACTTCTATCAGCATATTACTGGAAGCCTTAGCCAGAGCATTAGACAAGAAAAAGAAATGTAAAACTTTCAAATATGAACTGAAGAATTTAAATTGTCCTTGTTTGCAGATGATATAATCTTATATGTAGAAACATATAAAGACTTCACAAAAAAACTGTCAGAACTAAGACATGAATTCAGTAGAATTGTATCATACAAAGCAATATACAAAATTATTTGCATTTCAATCTACTAACAAGTATCTGAAAAAGAAAGCAATCCAATTTACATTAGCATCAAAAAGAATAAAATGCCTAGTAATAAATTTAACCAAGGAATTGAAAAATCCATACACTGAAAACTAAAATATTGATGAAAGAATTTGAAAAACACACAAATAAATGAAAAGATAACCCACGGATATATTCGTAGATTGGAAGATTTAATGTTGTTAAAATGTCCATACAATTGGCTCTTGAGCCACTTGCTTGAGCCCACTCCCACTATACTGAGGGTAATTTCATTTCAATAAATCTGTGCTTTTTTTGCTTCATTCTTTTCTTGCTTTGTGCATTTTGTTTAATTTTTGTTCAATAATAAAAAAATTTAAAATATCCATACAATCAATGTTAATTATAGATTTAATGCAATCCTTGTAAAATTTCCAATGACATTTTTCACAGAAATAGAAAATAAAAAAACAATCCTATACTGTGTATGAAACCACAAAAGACCCTGAATAGCCAAAATAGTGATTAGAAAGAAGAACAAAGCTGGAAGCATTACACTTCCTGATTTCAAAATATACTACAAAGCAAAGCTATAGTAATCGAAACAGTATGTTCTGGCATAAAAACAGAGACTTAGACCAATAGAGCAGAATAAAGAGATCAGAAGTCAATTAATGCACTTAATGGTAGACTAACCTTTGTCAAAGGGGTCAAGAATACAAAATGAGAAAAGGATATTGGATATTCTCTACTATAGATGGTAGTAGTAAAACTCGATATACAAATGAAACAGAATGAAATTGGACCCTTATCTTATATCATACACAAAATTTAACTTAAAATGGATTAAAGACATAAAAGTAAAATCTGAAACAGTCAAACCCCTAGAAAATAAACATATGAACAAGGCTCCTTGACATTTGTTTTGGCAATGATCTTTTGGATATGATACCAAAAGCACAGGCAACAAAAGCAAAAATAAACAAGTGAGACTACATCAGAATAAAAAGCTTCTTCATCGCAAAGCAAATAATCAAGAAAATGAAAAGGCAACCTATGTAAACTATTTGTGAACCATAAATCAGCTAAGGGCTTAACATCCAAAAATATGTAAAGAATGCATGCAACTCAATATGCCAAAACAAATAAAATACAATTCAAAAAGGGTCAAATGACATGAATAGACTTTTTTCCAAAGAAGATATATGAATGTCCAATAGGTATGTGAAAAGATGCTCAACATCACTAATAATCAGGAAAGTGCAAATCAAAATCACAAAGAGATATCACCTTACTTGGCTACAAAGGGTATTACCAAAAAGATCAGAGATGAATGTTGGTGAGGGTGTCAAAAAGGGAAGCCTTATACACTGTTGGTGGAATTGGAAATTAATACAGCCATCATGGCAAGTAGTATAGAGTTCCCACAAAAAATTAAAAATAGAGTTACAATACAACCTAGCATTCTTGCTCTGAGTATATTTCCAAAGGAAATAAAATCAATATGTTGAAGAGATATCTGTATCTGCATATTTATTGCAGCATTATTCACAATAGATGAAATATGAAAACAATCTAAGTGTCCTTCGTGAATTAATAAAAAGTGATATATATGTACAATGGAATATTATTCAGCCAAAAAGAGGAAATATTTTCATAGGTGACAACATGAATGAAACTGGAGGACAGATTTCACCTATACTAAGTAAAGTAAGCCAAACTCAGAAAGACAAATATTGTGGGATATCACTTATATACGGAATCTTAAAAAGTTGAACTCGTAAAAGCAGAGAGGAGAACAGCATTTGGCAGAGACTGGGTGGTGGAAGAAATGAGATGTTGGTCAAGGATACAAACTTTCAATTATGAGATGAAAAAGTTCTGGGGATTTAATGTACAGTGTGTGAGTGTGACTGTAGTTAATAATACTGTATTATATACTTGAGTGTTTTTAGACAGTAGATCTTAAGTGTAATCACCACACACACACAATGGTAGCTATTTGAGATATGAGGGATGTGTTAATTAACTTGGTTTTGGCATATCAGATTTCACAACATGTATGTAATATCACATTGTACACCTTGAAACATACAATTTTTATTTATTGTACCTCAATAAAGCTGGAAAAAAATAATAAATTTTTTGGACCTTTAAAAGTTTATAAAATCAGCTTGTTTCTTGGTTAAATACTTATGAATGGCATTATTGGCTTATATGGTAAGTATATTATTAATTGCATTTGTAATGAGCTGACAAACTATTTCTAAATATGATATGGTATATTAATTGATTTTTAATGTTGAAGCAGTCTTGAACATTTTGCATATTTAAGTGAACTTCAAATTTGACTTTGTCTAGTGTACTTTTCTTATTATATATTGTTGGGTGTTATTTGCTAACATTTGTAAAGGTTTTTTATTTTTTGCCCTTTGTCTAGACTCATGAGAATACTCATCTGTAGTTTTCTTGTAATGTGTGTAGTTTTGATTTTGGGGTGAGGTTAACTTCATAAAATGAGTTGGAAAATGCTTCCTTCTTTTCTTTCTTTGAGAAGAATTTCTGTAGGGTTGTTAACTATTCATTCTGAAATGTTTGACGGACTTCAACAGTGAAGCCTGGAGTTTTCTCTGTGAGAAGAACTTTAAATGCAAATTCAATTTCTTTAATATATCTAGGGCTATTCAGGTTACCTCTTTTCTTGTCTGAACTTTGGAAGTTGGCATCTTTTAATCATTTTGTCAATTTCATTTAAACTGTTGCGTTTATTGGCAAATAGTTCTAATATTCCCTTATTATCAATTTAATGTCATAAGATTTATAGTAATGCTCCCTCTGGCTTTCTTTATATTAGCAACTGTGGCTTTTGAAAAATAAATCTGGTGGATGTTTAACAAGTACAATGATATTTTCAAAGAACCAGGTTGCTTTGACTGGTTTTTTTTTTTTTCTGCTCTTTTCTTATTTATTTTCTCTGCTTATTTGGGGGTCAAATTTATCTCCGCTTTCCATGTTTATTGATTTTAGGCTTTTTATTTTGGCATTTTAATTATTTTAATCTTATTACTGTCATTGTGCTCTTGAAGTTCCCCATCTTTCATCTATTGTCCACTTTCTTCTGCTATAACATATTAATGATAAATTTTAAAGACCTTTTTTCTTATCGTTCCAGTATCTGGGCTATTTCTAGTTCTATTCTGTCCACTATTTCATTTATCAGTAGTGACCTCTTTTCCTCTTTTGTATGCCCTGTAATTTTTTATAGAATGCCTGATTTTGTGAGTAAATGTATAAAGGAACAATAGAAAGTGAGTTAAGTAATATTTACTCCCCAAAAGGGGCCTCTCTCTTTCTCGTCCGGTCTTTGGTGTGGGAGTCATAATCAATACAGCGGGCTGTTTTAGCTGAGTTCGGGTTTGATTGCTGCCATATATACCTTTCGTGCATGAGTCTTCAAATTCTTTCAGTCGTGAACCTCCACTACTTTGTACTATCTGGATTATCGTGGGATTTTTCTCAATATTCTTTCTCAACCTCAGCTTTTAGCAGCAGACTCTTTTATGAAACTCAGAACTGCAGATTTCTCAGTATTCCTTTCACTCATCTGGTGACAAACAACCTCTGTCTCCCACTCAGTTCAGGGTAGAGTGGGCAGTCTTTTTTCTTCCCCTTACCCTTGCATGGCAGCCCAGATCCACTTCATATTTGTACATTATCTAAGGCACAATAAAGTGTCCTTCATGGCTTTGCATAGCAAATGTCCTCTGTAATTAATGGTGTCAGAATAATGTTTACTAAAGTAGCACTGCACATAACTCATACTCATTTTAATTGAGGAATCATTTGATAATAAAGGAGTTCATTTTTCTAAAATTATTAATCATAAGATATATATAAAAATGGAAGATCCTAATCAAAAGATTTTAAGTGAAAAATTAATGTAATCGTATTTATAGTGTCTTAGTGACCAAGAAAAAAAATTAAACAGCATAAAAAGATTAATCATAGCACTTTACAATAGCAAAAAAAGACTGGGGCAAAAAAATACCTCTAATGCCCAGCAGTATTTCATTTATTAAAGAACTTGTGGAATCAAAAGTGGATGGTTATAAATGAGGGAGAAAAATTGTAATGTGTAGGGTGTTATATCATGGAGAAAGTAGAGACCATGTTGGGTTCATAATTAGGGAAGTGATAAAATGAGAAAAAAATGTAAGAAAGGGTAGTCTGAAAATTAATTCTTGCTGATAAATAGGAAGAAAGAGTACAATGAGGGAGATCATCCTGGCAAATTGTCATTGAGAATGGGAAAAAAAAAAACAAAACTGGAACCCTAAAGTTGCTTCTAGAAACAAGAGGCAAAGTTTTGTGTGAATGAAACGTAAAAGATGAAACAGAAGTTGCAGCATGACATCCTGAAAGAATTGTAAGGTCACCATGAAAAATGAGATGGTACATGTCTGATGCTTTAGGGGAATATGATACTTGCAACTCTATTAACTGTATATGTTTTTAAAATTAACCAATATAAAATTAATCTAAAATTATAATTTCTGGCCTCTTAGTGAGATATCTTATATCTAGCAAGTGGACTACTGTCTTTTTTTTTTTTTTTTGAGGCGCAGAGTCTTGCTCTGTCACCCAGGCTGGAGTGCAGTGGCACGATCTCGGCTCACTGCAGCCTCTGCCTCCCAGGTTCCAGCGATTCTCCTGCCTCAGCCTCCCAAGTAGGTAGGACTGCAGGCGTGTGCCACCACGCCCAGCTAATTTTTGTATTTTTAGTAGAGATGGGGTTTCACCATGTTGGCCAGTCTGGTCTTGAACTCCTGACCTCAGATTATCCACCTGCCTCAGCCTCCCAAAATACTGTGATTACAGGCATGAGCCGCTGCACCTTGCTGGACTACTGTCTTGAATAGAGACTTGTTTTCTTTTGTTGTTGTTGTTGTTGTTGTTGTTTGTTTTTTGTTTTTGAGACAGAGTTTTGCTCTTGTTGTCCAGACTGGAGTGCAATGGCATGATCTCGGCTCACTGCAACCTCCGCCTCCTGGGTTCAAACGATTCTCCTGCCTCAGCTTCCCAAGTAGCTGGGATTACAGGTGCCCACCACCACGCTCAGCTAATTTTTGTATTTTCAGTAGAGATGGGGTTTCACCATGTTGGCCAGGCTGGTCTCAAATTCCTGACCTCATGATCTGCCCACCGCGGCCTCCCAAAGTGCTGGGATTAACAGGCGTGAAACACCACGCCTGGCCTAGAGATTTGTTTTAAATGTGAACAAGTATTTATGAAATGAGAAAAATGTAAAGCTGGAATATGTATTTTTAAATGTAAAATAATTTTTTTAGATTTTTCTCTTTGTATTTTGAATCTTATTCTAATTTTGCACTTAGGTTTCTCGTTGAGTTGTAATATCCAGGTATAATATTTTATAATTAATTGTTGAATTTGATTTTGTTTTTCTGAAAAACATTCATCCTAAAGAGAAACTCTACATACTATGGGAGTCTTCTAAATTATTCTTCCATCTCTGTCCTCTTTCCAATATCAATATCATCTACTTTTATATCTTTAGAGCTCTGTTGTAAAATAAATCTCAGCAAATTGTAGGACTATTGGGCATATGTTATATTTGAGGGTACATATGCAGTTTGGAAATAGTACAAAGCATTTTACTGTCCCCTTTCTGTAATACAGTAGTTGTAAAAGTATGTAGGTTATCAGAATCTGGGATAAGGGTGAAGGAAAGAAATGAAATAATATTTGCATTTTTATTTTAGAAACTCGTTGGTTCAAAAAAAATCCTATCATTGTATTGTCAGGATCTACCTTCTAATTTTTGTAGAAGGGCAGCTGTTACTAGAGAGGAATGCCCCTCCCACACTATTTGTTTATGCTAAAATATGGTGAACTCCAGTCTTTCTGGTTTTTCATGTTTCTTGTCATAGATATGACTTCACTGACGACTGTATTTTCCTAATCAGCTCAATTATTTGTGGGAGAAGAACCCACACAGCAGATGGCATTTATACAGGGAAACTTGACTTATGGCCATGGCAGAGCTTTGGATGATTTAGGGTTGGTTCTCTGGTGGAGAAAGAAAAAAGAAAGGGAAGAAGGCAGAGGAATGAGAAAAAAAGTTAAGATTAAAGAACAGACAGAAATCTTTACTGACTGTTAAGTGTGTAGGCACAGGATGAGGCACCTGCTCTTGAAAGTATGGGTAACATTGGAGGTCAGGATAAGATGGCTGCCAATTTATCAATGGTGGGAATATTACAGTAAAAGATAAATGCGTGACATATTGTCAACTGGGTTTAATCACTGTTTTAATATTTAGTTAAAAGTGATTCCTAATCCCCCCATATTCCACGCCCTGATGAGAGTCCAATGCCTTAAAAAATTTTTAAAGATTTCTGTGAATGTTTAAGAACCTAAGATTGTTATGATTACTACCACATTTTATGTTTTGCTTTCACCCAGTTAATTTAATCTATTAACACAGAGGTAGAACCCAGACTCTTGATTTCCAACCATCCACAACACATAATGCCAACAAAATATAATTCATACAAGGCAGATAAAAGGTAACCAACTTGTTTGTTTGAAATAGGGAGGGGCAGGGGGTTTTACATTACATATTCAAACAACTTACAATTGAATATCAGACATCTCTGTTCTTAACAACAATTTCTACTTCCTTCACTACTACATCAATGTCTAGACTTACCCCAGCTCACTCTTCAACACCAATTGCCTTCCATTTCATATTTAAAGGAAGTTAATGATGATTTTGTTTTCTTCCCTAGAATACTACAGATAGCTAATTCTCTCAGAGTCTCAGCTTCCAAATTAAGAAATTTTAAAGGTATTTTAAAATCAGACTGTTCTTATACTCAGAGGAAAGCTGGTGATAAGTGTTTTATTTTCCAGTTTTTAAAAGTTGTGATATAATGGCTAAGAGAATCAGTCTTCCTGGAATAGTATACTGGTTTCATCTCAGGTTAGCAAATCTATTCCTTACTTCTCTAACCTATAAAATGGAGATGACAATATAATCTATTTTATAGGTTAGTGATGAGACTTAAAGGAATTAATTCTGGTAAAGTGCCTGCCTGCAGTGGTACCTGGCTCAGTGTGAATGCTCAGTAAATGTTATCTCCTACTAAATCTTGCATAAATGAGTTTTTTGCTGGATACAACAGAGTACCAATTATCATGGGAAAGAATGATATATAGTGAATTAGGAGCATTTAAGACATACATAACCAAGTGTCCATGCTATTTGCCTTCTGAATTCCTGTGAGTTGAAACATGCCACCTAAAACTGAACTGGCTGTTTCTTGATTAAATTTAGTGATATATTCTCTTGTCAGACTAAAGGAATAGTTAATGCCCAGATACATGTATGATGATTCTTTTGGGGAAATAGGCATAAGAGTGAAAGGGGATTAATTTCAAAGTCCCTCAATATTGAAGCCTCATTTTTAAGGAATATGTTCAATGTGCACATAAAAAGAACAATTTCTTTCAGTGTATATACATTTAACAAGAACAAATGGGAAGTTAAACAAATTACCTTCACAACCATTTTGATTTATTAGCATCTTGGTAACTCATGAACCATTTGGGCTTCAAATAAATGATCCTGGTATGATATTCAAAAAGGTTTTTCAATCAATGTTTTATGACCATCTCTAATAAAAGTTTCTATGTCTAGATATTTATTCTACATCTTCCTTTAATGGGCCCTGAGGGTAATGTTAGGTTGATTCTGGTAAGCTCTCATGGCTGAAGACTATTTGCTGTCATTGTTCTCATAGGCTTTTAGACAATCTCTTATTTACAGTCTGATAAATTGTAGGCTTCTCTTCATCCTATTTTTCAAAGGATAGCTTTTATTATTCTGGGAATTTGTTTCTTTTAGACAAACTATAATTTTATGTGGCTATTGTACCCTAAGATTCTTTTTGCAATAGTAAAATGCTAATATCAATGAATATCACAAGGCTTTTATTCTCTTTATTCCTATTTTGTTTTGTTCAGACTCTTTTTTTATCATGAAAGCACTTCAGTATCACATTTTATTCATATGTCTTTAAGAAGATAATTCATTAGAAATTCCTTCTATGCATTTTGTTTTAAAGAGGTGTCATTTTTTTTCATGCTGAGTATTTCAACCTAAATTCTGACTAGAAGTCATTTTTTATTTTTGTACTTGAACTTTTTATTTCCGACTTATGAAAAAAATCTTTTAAGTAAGTGTAAAAGATATTTTGGAAAGAAGATTATATTGGCTTTATGATGTGCATAATAAGCTACCTAAAAACTCAGTGGCTTAAAACAATGATCATTTATTATCCTTCAGATGTCTGCAGTTGGGCTGGGCTGGGCTGGACTGGGCTGGGCTGAATGTTTTCATTAGGATTTTCTGGCTGGGAGTCTCTGCTTGTTACTGCAGTTCTGTGGGTTAGTTGGAGTTGCTCTGTTCCATATTCTCTAACTGTCTTAGGACCAGGAGGGCCTGCTGTAATCATTGTAATGCTCAAGAAATAAGAACAATCAGGAACTTGGACAGTCTCTTCAACTCTGTGCTCAGAATGGACACACTGCCATTTCTGCCTTCAAAGCAAATCACATGGCAGGATGCAAAGTTGAGGGATAGGCACCTGCTTTGTCAATGATGATGCCATGGACAGGATATGAGTACAAAGACATGTAAAAGATTGAAGTCAGTGTTACAATCTGCCAAAAGATAAGTAAGAAAGAAAATGGGCCGGGCACAGTGGCTCATGCCTGTAATCCCAGCACTTTGGGAGGCTGAGGCGGGCAGATCATGAGGTGAGGAATTCAAGACCAGCTTGACTAATGTGGTGAAACCCTGTCTCTACTAAAAATACAAAAATTGGCCAGGCATGGTGGCGTGCGGGCCATCCTACCTACTCAGGAGGCTGAGGCAGGAGAATCGCTTGAACCCAGGAGGCAGGGGTTGCAGTAAGCTAAGATTGCACCACTACACTCCAGCCTGGGCAATACAGCAAGACCCATCTCGAAAAAAAAAAAAAAGAAAGAAAAAAGAAAATGAAAACTGCTTTGCGAACACTTGTCAGGTATGTTTTTATGATTGCAGATTTTTTTTTCCATTGACTTCTGACTTCTTCCAAATATCTTTCTTTGAGCATAAGACTCAGGAGTAGATTTTTTTTTTTTTGTCTTTCTTTTGTCTTCAAGGAATTCCTTCTAGAATCCTTTTATTCATATATAAATGTGAAAGGGTTAGGTGGAATCAGATTGGGGGGGATCATGTTAGTTCTGGCTAAGTATGCATACTTTCTTTTCTGCTGGAAAACTAGACAGATATTGCAGTCTGTGGTTGTTCTTTGAGGGCTAGAAAACTAAGCATTACTTAAAACTTGATAACCAAGGGGAAAAAAAGTTGCCAGATTAGGCAGTATGCATTCTCTAATATTTTGTTGTAAACAGAAAAATTGCTAGAATTTTACAAATTGTAACTCTCTACAATGAGTTATTTAGAAAGTCATTAAAGGATAGATTAAAAGACAATAGCTTAAAAATCATGAAGTTCTAATTTTTCTGCTATTATTTAATTTATCCAATAGCATCATATTGGGCATCTTACTGAACACCTTATTGAGCATCTTATCACATGTGCTGGGTGGGGATACTACAGGGGACTTCATGGTACTTACATTTTAGTGGTAGAAGACACATAGGAACAAAAATGTGTATTACTTGGGTGACTATTGAAATGAAGAAAAATATAGCAGATAAAATTAGTGAGAAGAAGCAAACATGTCTTCATGTATTGGGTGGTCAAAAAAGACCTCTCTGCAAATGCAACTACTGAGTATAGCTTGGAACAAAAGGTAGGTAAGAATCATATGTTTATTTAATTAAAGAGCTTTCCAGTTAGAAGACAAAGCAAGTGAAAACATCCTGGGTTGGGAGTATGGGAATTTGAGTTACACCAAGGAAGTCTTTATGACTGGAATGAAGGAAGCGGAGGGGAAATACAGAAGATAAAGTCAGAGTGGTAGTAAGGAGGAAGATCATAAAACAACTTTTTAGGCCAAGACTAACAATCATAACTTTAGACAGATAAACAGTTATTGGAAGGTTTTAAACAAGCAATAACTTGATCAAATTGTCTGGAGAATAGAACAAAGGTAGAAACATGGAGGCAAGTTAGAAAATTCTTCCAACAGTTTCAGAAGATGACCCGTAGCAACAGAGATAGTAAGAAGGGGTTGGACTGGAGATATATTTTGAAGGAGGAGGTCACAGAATTTGCTAATGAATCCTTGGAGAGAGGAGTCAGGGATGACTCAAGGCTTTTTGTCCTGTGCATTTTAAGAATAGAGTTGCCTTGTAACAAGATGGGGAAGATTACTCAAGGAGGATGTTCACAGAGAAATTCAGGAGGTTTTTAGGGAGAATGTTAAGTTTAAGGTCAGTAGGGATATAGATTTCAGAGTCTGGAGGATTAAGGGAAAAATGGGAACAGAGGTATACATTTGGAAGTCATTAACCTATAGGTTATATGTAAAGCAGTGGATCTAGCTGAGGTCCTCTTTAATTAATAATTATGAATCAGTGCCATGGATTGGTCCTATTCAATATAGTCCAAGTTAATGTAAACATTTAAATAACACCCAAATAATTTTAATTTTAATGTAAATGACTTCTATATTTTTAAATTTTATGTAATGGTTCCATATCTACTTATTATCACCTCATCGGGCTGAAAATTTGTCTGTAACATATGCTTTTAAAAACAAAATATTTTCTCTTACATGGATGTTCTTATTCTAAAAATGTTCGGCCATGTCTTCCTGATTTAAATCTAGCCTTTCTTAAGTACCTGGATTATTGGACTCATAGTCATAATCTTAGCTATTTTTCTGGTGGCTATAAAATATAAATAGGCCAGGCACAGAATGAACCACCAACCAGGTTATTGATTCTAAAATATAAATGCTGCAATATCACTGTGATTCATCATTGTGTGCATAAAAATGAGACCACCTTATAGACCTCAGTATTTCTTGCTTATTAGAACCTATTTACATATTTATAGAAACGTAACCTCTCTTTCAAGGTTCTCTTAATTTTATCCTTTCTCCTCACGGGTAATGAAACTTGAGCTCGTGATTGTGGCTTAACACTCACTCTCAGGCTGCTGCTCACATGGTGATGTCCCTGTTCTGTCCTGACCATGACAGCCGCTGCTTTTGGGGGCATTCCTCAATGTTCAGGTGTTCCTGCTGCTAAGTACAACTTTGTATGAGTGGAATCATCCTCGATTCTACCTCACAGTCTCCTTGGCATATGTCCTCCTCCTCTGATGTCTATGTCAGAAGCATTCCAGAGCAGGGTTTTTTTAAGACCCTGAGTGGTTACTGTTTTTCTGTATTTTACTTGGCTCTTCTCTACCAAGGTGCTCCCAAGGAAGGCTGAGTTCATTTGAAACAACAGTGCCCAATTTTACTCAAAAGTACTACTTCTCTCAGACCCTCAGGCTCTGTCATTGAGTCCAGCTTGTAAACTACTCCCCTTTCACTGAAATGGAGTCCCTCCCTGGAAAGCCACATTCCCTTCTTGCAGTATACCTTCTTTGGGGCATTAACCTTGCTCCTCTGTCCATCCTGTACTAATCCTGGCATATTTGCCATTCTGTGAGTTACTTAATTCTCACCATTATATTTTGAGTTTTATTCTAGAAAACTCACAAGCCCCCAAGTCCATCAATAGACACAAATTTTAAGTGTAAGGTGAAAGATTTCTTCTTAGTTCTCCTAAGAGACATGCCTAAAATTCAGTTCTGACATAGCTGAGACCCCTGCCTCTTACATACCGTGAATGAAAAGATCTTTATTAATATAATGCGGTATCATTCTGACATGCATAAAACAAAATGTGCAAAGTCTACTTCTTTAGAAGGTTAAAGTATAGCAGGTAAAAATCAATATAGATTGTCATGGCTGTTCATTAAATTTTTATATTAAGATTGTAAGAAACCCATACATAATAAATTAGATAAAGAAAATAGAACATCTATGAATGAATAAAAGTTACTTGATTATAAAATATATTTCCTGTGGGAAATTATGTTAGCAACTCAAAGAGTTTTGTGGAACCAAAACTGCTCGGGGAAAGAATGGGAAGTAGATTAATAAGTAGATTTATGTGTATGTGCCTGCCCTGGGACATTTGTAAGGATTGTCTATGGTATTTTTTGTTTTGTTTTAAAGACTTTGAGCTGGACACAGGCTCTGCAGCAGAGAGTCTGGCTCATTGGCTGTGGCTAGCATAGACACATAAAAATGGAGACTTTCATCCTAGAAAGTTTCTACGTTGGCCAATAAGGAAGAAACTAAGGAAAATGCAGTTTTGTAACAATGGAATGAAATATAATATCTAATCAGGGCCTATATCCAGTGTAAATCTTACCCTAGCCACCTTGAGTTCCATTTGGCAGACTCTTCCAGGACTCTGATAAAAATAAACTGTTTCGTGCAAATAGCAGTGTTACAAGTCAGTCATCTTTACAAAATTTTACTCAGGAAATCCCAAAAATAATTCTGGAAAAGAAATAACTGCTTGCAAAATTTTTAAATTGACATTGAAAGTTTTTCATCAAATTTAATTTGATATGACATAATTTCAAACATCTTATAAAAATTGTCATTTTAAAACCAATTAAACAATTCTCTTTAAGCACCTAACAGGATATAAAAATATACCATTTTATAATACCATGTATTTTATTTTAATTATGTATGTATTTTGTATTTACATCATCTTTTATTTTTATGAAATCATGGTTTTTATCCCCTTTCTTAAATTGTATGAATTCCCTAAATTACACAATGAATTTTTGAAAATCTTTTGCTCAGTATGTTATTATCATATCTCTTTGAATAAAACTAAAAAGTTATTGAAATTTTTTCTCACATCATAAGTCTCTAAATGTTAAAAATGTCTATAGGATTAAGTTATGTAACAATTAATATATGTTGGTCAAACAAAGAGCATATATTACAAACGTATTCCAATTGTTAACATAAAATGTTAGGAAGGAGGTGAAATTGGAACTTTCAGTGAGACAAATGGGGACGTTTGGTGACTTGATTAAAGGTAATTTAATGGACAACAGTATTTTAAATTGCCTTAGTGATTTTCACTTAGGAGGCTTTTTCATCTTGGGGTAATGCTCAATGTATAGTAAGAGTCTGCCTAAGTGAAAATTGTTATTTATATGGAAGAATGTTAAATTATTTAAACAATGGCAAAGGGTTGAATGTAAATGTTGAGAAGTGAAACCCTCACCATTGGCACTCATTCAGGCAGAGTAGTTTTAAAAATAGAAGTTTACAGTCACAGAAATTGAATCCTGTGAAAGCATTCACAGCATCATACCTCTTAGAAGATCTTTGTGGTGAGCTCTGGGCTGGGAAATGTGGCATTATGTTTGTCACTACAGCTGCTGCTGGCTGCTGATAATATAGCACAATGGCCAAAGGCTTAGAATCTGGAACTCAATTACCTGGGTTCAGTTCCTGCTTTGCACATAGCTGAGTGACCTTTGGTGAGTTATTGAAACTTCCTGAGCCTCTGCTTCTCTATAGATAATTCAGAGACAGAAAAAGAGGAAAGCAGCTCTGATATTTGGAAAAAGAACTTGAAATCTTACAGCTAGGTCTTAGTATTGGTAGGAGCTGGACTGACAATCACAGCAAAGCCTTGGTGTTCTCCTATGAGACATAAAGAAATCTCACAGAACATCAACATCAGACAAGATGATTCTGGACCTGTGTAAAGATAAAGACAGGCAAGTTGACAATGTTGACTAAGTGCAGATAAAAGAAAAAGGTCAGTGTAAAAACCACAAAATGTCTGCTGATATGAGTGATTGCTGCTTTGTTAGCTTTATTATAGTCTGCCCTCCATTTAGAAAACATTTATTAATATACCTAATCATAGAACTATTCCTGTCCCTTCACAGTACCCAGTCCAGTCTGCCTTCTGGAGCCCTCTTCCAAAATCATCTTGCCTAAGCCTGAATCCCATAATAAGTCCTTCCAATCACTCTCTGAGGTGCTCCATGATTCTCCACGTACATCCCTCACTGCCACAAGTATTCAATCCAACTCATGCAACTATAGGCGTTCCCTTTGTGGTCCTTGCTTGGAAGGCATGTCAGTGGTGATGATAATAGTGGCATCTTCCTTATAAGGTTTTCATGATGATAAAGTTAATTAGTGTGTGGAAAGTGCTCAGAACATAACTGACTGGAAAAAAAAAAAAGTGCTGTTAGTTGTCCCTCTGTCCCTTCTTCCTGGGCCTTTTGATCTGTGCTCTTCTGGGTTCTTCTCCTGAAGAATTGCCATCCTCTACCATACCCCTGCTCTCAGGTTACTCAGGCCACGGATCAATAACTCAGTTGTCTGCTCATGTCAGGAAGAGCCCATGATAACTAGTTCCTCATCAAATAATTGCCCTTCTAGTTTCTTGAACTTGGCAAACACTTTTCACCTATTTGGTAGAGGTTAGTGGAATACTGCCTTGTTAATGATAAAATTGGGGCTATCTTGAAAAAATAGCCCTGTCTGTCGTCTTCATCAACTGATTTGCTCAGCAATCAACAATGCTGTGGACATAGAGTTGAACAAACATAGTCCTTGCACTTAGTACTGCTGTGATCTCATGCTGTGCTTTTGTGCTGAGTAGCTATGTTTGCAACGTTTGACAGGTCTCTCTCTGCCCCCGTGAACCACTTGGCCTTGTCTCCATATGGAGAAGTTCTTACTACATGCTTGCAAATGCTGAGGATTTCCCTGCCATGTTATGAACAGTCTTATTTCTACCCTGTCCAGTTCCAATCCCTTTCTTTATATCACACTCATTATCTAGGTGCTGCTGCTCCATGTTTAGTAGACTAGACTGAATGGGATATAGCGAATTGATACCCAAGAACTGAAAGAGATGGAAGCACTTGCCTTTATGCAAAAAACTAGTTTAATATACATACTGTGAAGATACATTGACAACAAAAAAATGGCATTTAATTATATAATTTAGGAAGATTTAGACTAGAGCAATTCATTAGAAAAACATACAATTTGAAATTCTCTGGTAAAAATGGGCATGCTAATAGAATGTACATTATAAAGTGGTTGGGAAGATGAAGATGAAGTAGTTGGTGAGAATTTAAGGTAACGTGCTTAGCTGGTTGCTTCCGTGTGCTAATCACTCAATATATCTGTGATAGGTAGAAAAATGGTTCCCCAAAGATGGTCATGCCCTGATCCCTGTAATCTGCATATATTACTTTACATAGCAAAAGGGATTTGGCAGATGCGATTAAGTATTTGAGACTGGAAGATTATCCTGAATTTTCTTGTGGCCCAATGTAATCACAAGGGTCATGATAAAAGGGAGGCAGGAGGGTCAGAGTCAGATAAAGAGATTAAGTCACAGAAGTAAAGGTCAGAATGACTGGGCCATGAACCAAGGAATGCAGACAACCTCTAGAAACTAAAAAAAGCAAGGATAGCATTCTATAGCACCTCCAGAAGGAATGCAGCCCTGATTACACCTTGATTTTAGTCCAGTGAGACTCCTGACTTCTGGAAATAGAAGATATTAATTTGCATGGGTTAAATCATTGTGTGTGGTAAGTTGTTACAGCAGCAATAGGAAATTAATACAATACACTAAATAGATTTTTTATTATTATTGATAGTATTGTATTAGTTTGCTGGGGCTGAAATAACACACTACCAGAGTGGCATAAATAGCATAAATCTATTTTCTCACAGTTCTGAAAGTTGGAAGTCTAAGATCAAGGTGTGAACAGGGGTGGTATTTCCTAAGGACTCTGAGGGAAGGCTCTGTTCCAGGCCTCTGTTTAGCTCATAGATGCGTATCTTTCCCAAGCCTTGACAGCATCTCCCCCTCTGTCCATGTTTCTGTGTTCAAGTTTCCCCGTATTATAAGGACGCCAGTCATATTGTATATAGGCCCACTCTAATGAATTCGCTTTAACTTGATTACATCTGTAAAGATCCTGGCTTCAAATAAGGTCACACTCTGAGGTACTGGGGCTTAGGCTTTCAACGTTTAAATTTTGAAGGAAACAAAAAATCCATAATCATTGTTTTGTGCCTTTAAAGCAAATCCTAAAATTTTAGAGCAATGACTATATTCTCAGAAACAAAAAGTATCTAAGGATTATTTTAGTCGTAACTTTGATTTGACAAAGGTGATTCTTTTAAAGGACACCATAATTGGGAATGTGCTGTATTGCAGAGGGACCATGACTTATTGGTTTAATAAGAAGTAGTATCATTGATTCTACCACTGGGATACAACCTCAATTATGGGAAATGGCAATTTAGCAGTTCTAAAAACAACTCCCTTTTATAATTATAGAGAATTTCCTTTAGCGGCATCAGAAGTTCTATAAGTCACTCATGTTTTCCCATGAGGTCCCCATAAGTATGCGGTTACTACATCATTTTGAGCATCCCTGATAATTCTGCAGGTAGTAGGTAAAACAGCTTGTCTAACATAGCACGTGGCAGCTGTATCCTACTACAGAAGAAGGAAACCAAATCATAATTAACAAAAATCTGACTTTCATTAGATTTGTCCTGGATCAGTGGGGCGTAAAACTTCAAGGACTCCTTTGAGAATGTATATTACAAAAGAAAAAAAAAAGATTAGTTTCTCATGAGAAGAGTTTGTGTGCATGCCTGTGTGTATGTGTGTTGGTGTGCACGTGCACGCGCATTTAAGTTGCATAATTTTCAAACAAGTTGAAGAACTTTTAAAGCTTATTTATGGAGCCCCCAAGGTCCCACTCTATAACCTTTTATCTGAAGCAGCTTTTCCTCAAGGCCTCTCGTTTGTTTTAGCCACCTTTCAAGATGTCCTATCTTTATTGGCTTCTAGAGCCTTCATTCTCATCCGATAGGCTCTAGGCTCATCTCTTGATTCCAAGCCAGTACCTGCTACCTAGTGTTTGACCTGACTGGTCCTTTAAAACTTCTCTGAATGCTGCACTTCATCACCTGCCTCCTCCTTGTTTCAACCCGGGGAACTGTAAATCCCTATATATTTTTGGTCACCTCTGTTTAGTGGAGTAAATTTTTTTTTTCAAAATTTTAGAGTATAATCTGTAGTGTATGTATAACTAGTAATTTTGCTTATATCTTCTTTCCCTGAAACATAAAATGTACCCTTAAAATGCATTTTTATAAGAAAGATAATGTATTTTTAAATCGTATATGTTATCCTTTAAAAAATACATTATGATTTTAAAAATTTTTTAATAAAATTGCTATTTGCTTTATGAGTTCCAATATTTCTTGTACTGGACAAATCATACACTAATATAATATCTTATGACTGCTGTTTACATTAATATTATATAGTTGTATGTTTTATTTGGATGGATATTCCATGTGTTCTTGCATAAATAAGTAAGGAATAAAATGTTATTGTTTCATTTCTGAAGCTATTAAAAAACAATGGTAACCAAATATTGAAAATCTTGAGGAAAATGTAGCAAAGAACTTAACTTGGAATGAATTATGTTGCATGTTACCTTTGCTCTAGCTATTCCTCTGCCTGGAATGTCTGGTCTATCTTTGCTTTCTCCCAGTTAAAACTCCATCAATGAAGCATTTCCTGAAACCCTCAGGCCTGTAGGGCCCTATGAATCCAGGGATTCTCTGTTTCAGCAATGACCACATAAGGCTACAATCACTAATTTCTTCTTCCTCTCCTCCTAGTCTTGCTCGTCATCCTCCTCCTTCTTTTTTGTCAGTTTTTCTCACTGTACTCTGAGATTCTTGAAGTCAAAGTTGGTTATTGTTTGAAACCCCAGCATTAAGCACAGTACCCATTACTCAGTAGGCACTCAAATATGCCTGTTCGATTAAGAAAAGAAAGCTCAAGCCAGTAAAGAAATGATTGGGGAGAGGAGTTGGAATATTCTTTGTATTATAACACATTTTTCTTGTCATTGTCACTATGAAATAATTTTAGAAGGCCATATGAAGAAATTTACTAGCAGGGTGTAATAAACATCCTTCAGATTCAGAGCACTGGTTGGATAGATATAGTGGGGGAAAAGACTAACACTTCTTTCCGGAAATTTACCAAGTAGTTGGAAATACAGCCTCAAACTACGAGAAAGAAAAGTTACAAAATTCAAAGGAACTTAAAAATATGGAAGGCAATATTGTGCAGGCAATTTACATATATATTGAGAATCTGTAATAAAGGTGATTGTACTCACTGTAGTAGAAGGAGCAGAAAATAATGAAAAGTAAAAATACAGAGATATTTCACTTTGTGTTGCAACATCAAATAAAGTGCCACTTCTGCATAGATAAACAAAGTGCTTACGGGTATCCATTTCTCGCCTTTCATCCTGAAGAATGAAAGTGGGAAGTCGTAAAAACATAACTCAAGGCAAGTGAAACATAAACATGGAATACTGTCCTGGACTGCAAATGCCTCGTGCTAATGAATGATAGAGATGAAACGAAAACATTTGATTGGCATATGGCTCTATACATTTCCAGCCTAATTAATATAGAGAATATGAAAGAGAAATAAGAGAAGGATTTATTTCTGTGATCAATTTTCTAAGATTTTTAAATAATTTGTACCTGAAATATTATTTAAAGTAACATGCTCTTGAAAAAGCATAAACTCTGAAGTTTTCCAAATTCCCTGAAACCTTTGGTGAATTGTCAACCAGATGTGTCTTTCCAAAATGAAATACTTGCATATATACATAAACACATATACATATATACACACACACATATATATAGATGTATACATACATATGCACACATATAGGTAGATATTCTCTATGAAAAATGTTTATTATAAGTCATAACCAATTTATAAAAAATATGTCCCTAGATATAACTTGAGTATAATAAAAACTAACTGATTTAACTCATTTGGACAAATTAAGGAAAACTAGTTTGAAGTTGCTTATATATTTTAGGAAATATGCTTTCATTTATATCTATATATACTAATGTGAACTATCAAAAGGAAGAAATAATTATTAGGAATCCTATTTCAATAAATAAATATGAATGGTTGGTTGTCAGTTTATATACATAAACATTGGATTGGGCAGCTTTTGCCTTCATTATGTGCTGTTTTAGAAAATGAATGACTCTCTGTTGGGTATGAAAAATGGTATTTGATTATTTACTTCCAAAGTGCGAAACTAAAAATTGGTATAGTCCCAGTGTAAAGAGAGATATTAAGTCAATGAAGTTTGTAAAAATGGCTTTGTGAAGAAATTTTGATTATGAACTTTGGTTCTGATTTGGCATCAGCAATACTGGATTTGTAGGCACAGCAAATGTTGTACCCTGGCCCTTGCTATGTCTGGCTGTCTCTGTCAGTCTCTTGGTGCCTGTCTTGAGTGCCCACTGCTGAGAGATTCCAGGCTGGCCTGCACAGACTGCTCTGCCTAGAGACTCGCCAGAAGCAGCTGACTTTTGCTGTCCTTCCCATTAGCTTCTTTCATTTCTTAAAACCCAGTTAAGTTCATCTCCTTCCATATCTTTTTACCTTTATGCAGTATCCTCTTTATCCTGTTCCTGTACTTCAGCCTTTTCTATTGCTTTTTTCATTATGGGGCTAGTAGGGGGTGGTAATCTTCTTCTTTTTCTTTTCTTTTTTTTCTAAATTTACTTTTTATCTTTCTATTTATTCCTGTCTCGTCCCACGTACAAGAGAATATAAATAGATGAAATCATGATAATGATGCCTAATAAGACAGAAATGCCTTTATGTTAAGGAAAATTATGCCATAGATTTTAATGCAAAGTTAGATATAATCAAAATATAGTATCATTAACTTTCAAAATATTCTTACTTCCCTAGGGTTTGTTTTGGATTGTCTCACCTGCCTTGTAATTTTCTTCTAATTAAGTCTATATTGTTTTCTCGAACAAACATTTAAGAGGAAATATAAAATTTGGTCATTTGGTTAATAAGTACATTATATTATTATCTAATGATTGTAAATATTAATATTTCAGCTAAAATAAGGCCTGATTAAGCAATTGATTATTAGCATGAGAACTTAAGTACCTTTTGTACATTTTTCCCCATTGGAAAATGGGTTACATGCTGTAGACAAGTACTTAAACACATACTCATGGAAGCTAACCTGCTTTGTATTTGGAAATGTCTGAATTATATTAAATTTCTAATGATGAATTGAATACCTTATACCTTTTATTAGATGTAACCAAACAAAACTGCATAATTTCAGTTCTTATCAACCTGTGCACATTCTACACCTTTAATGTGTAGCTGGTTAGTTTGAATAATCAAAATAAATAATTTGTCAAATAAGCCCTTCTTTCCTCATTTATTGCTTTAGTAAGTCAAATTTTTATTCATAGCAAAAGTGTTTTAACTGAAAAACGTGGGGGATTGGGTGCTTTAGTCTTTCAATCATCTGTTCTTAATATAGGTAAGGCGAAATACTTGAAAGTTACTCTCCTCTTGATAATTTCTGCTTCTTTGTTGCTTGCAAATTTCTCCCCATTTTTCCGTCCTCTTCTCCTCACCCCATTTGCTTTTCTTTTGAAATCATGAACCCTTAGAACTGACTTGATTTTTTTCAGCTGTAAGTCAGAGGCCACTGTACTGTCAGTAAATAGAATAATCTAAAGTTTGAATTTTGAAAAGTTGGAACACTTGAACTCTGACTCTTCTCTACCTTGGGGCTCTAACAACTCCACGTTCTGAAACATGATGTTCTTTCTGAAGTGTTTTCAGGTTTTCAATAATTGTTTATTTTCTTTATCAAGTTTTCTTAAGAAAAGGTAAACTTAAAAACTTGGTAGAGACTAACAGCTTAAATCTTGGGCTCAAAGCTGAATTGCTGGATTCAAAGATAAGTTCTGCCACTTTCCAGCTGTGTGACTTTGGCAGGATATTATGACTCGTGTGTGCTTTGGTCTTCTCGTTAGTAAAACTGGAATGATTAGAGAATTGTCATGGAGATTTAATGAGTTAATACAAGTTAAGTATCTAGATTAGTGCCTTTCCCATTCAAATTGCTCAATAAATGTTAGCTCTCATCATTATCTCTGCTTAGAAAAGTGTATAGTTGATGATGGCCATATAGCAAATATTATTGAATGAATGATGGATTGCCTCTATGTACTGTCAGCACCTGGTGCATTGTTAGCGCTTTTGAGTTGCTTAAAGGTATCGGACATTCAAAAACTGTCTTAGAGTAGATAAAGTTTAAGTTACTTTTTCTTCTAGCATTTTATATAGAACAAATCAAATACACATCCCTTATTTGTATGTACAATAGTGAAACAGTAACTTTCCTAAATGGTGACCCTGGGCATAAACATAAGAAATGACTAGTCTTTTGAATTGAATTTCAGCAATGTTAATACTATTCTACCATTATTAAATATACTATTTGTATTAGTCCATTCTCAGCTGCTAATAAAGAGATACTTGAGACTGTGTAATGTATAAAAGAAAGAGGTTTAATGGACTCACAGTCCCACATGGCTGAAGAGGCCTCACAATCATGGCAGAAGGAGAATGAAAAGCAAAGTCACATCTTACATGGTGGCAGGCAAGAGAGCTTGTGCAGGGGAACTCCCATTTATAAAACCATCAGATCTTGTGAGACTCATTCATTACCACGAGAATAGTATGGGGGGAAACCACCTTATGATTCATTTATTGCCACCTGGCTCCACCTTGACACTTGGGGATTATTACAATTCAAGGTTAGATTTGGGTGGGGACACAGCTAAACCATATTATTCCTCCCCTGGACCTTCAAAAATCTCATGTCCTCACATTTCAAAATCAATTCTGCTTTCCAACAGTCCCCTAAATTCTAAACTGATTTCCGCATTAATTCAAAAGTCCACAGTCCAAATTCTCATCTGAGACAATGCAATTCCCTTCCTCCTAAAAGCCTGTAAAATCAAAATCAAGTTAGTTACTTCCCAGATACAATGGAGGTATAGGCATTGGATAAATACACCCACTCCAAATGGAAGAATTAGCTACAGACCCCATGCAAGTCTGAAATCCAACAGGGCAGTCGATTCTTAAAGCTCCAAAATGATCTCCTTTGACTTCGTGTCACACATCCAGGTCATGCTGATGCAAGAGGTAGGCACACACAGACTCGGGCAGCTCCATCCCTGTGGCTTTGCAGAGTACAGCTCCCTCTTAGCTGCTTTCACAGTCTGGCATTGAATGTCCATGGCTTTTCCAAGCACACATTGCAAGCTGTCAGTGTATCTACTATTCTGGGTTCTGGAGGATAGTGGCCATCTTCTCACAGCTGCACTAGGCAGTGCCCCAGTGGGGCTTCAACCCCACATTTCCCTTCTGCACTGCCCTAGTAGAGGTTCACCGTGAGGGTCCTGCCCCTGCAGCAAACTTCTTTGTGGGCATCCAGGCATTTCCATACATCCTCTGAAATCTAGGCAGAGGTTTCCAAACCTCATTCTTGACTTCTGTGCATCTGCAGGCTCAACACCTCATGGAAGCTGCCAAGGCTTGGGGCTTGCACTCTGTGAAGCCATGGCCCGATGTGTACCTTGGATCCTTTTAGCCGTAGCTAAAGTAGCTGGGACTTAGGACACCAAGTCCCTAGGCTACACATAGAAGCGGGGCTGTGTGCCTGCCCCACAAGACCATTTTTTTCCTCCTATGCCTCTGGGCCTGTGGCTGGAGGGGCTGCTGTGAAGGTCTGTGCCATGCCCTGCCAAGACATTATTCCCATTGTCTTGGTGATTAACATTTGGCTCCTTGTTACTTATGCAAATTTCTGCAACTGCTGGAATTTCTCCCCAGAAAATGGGTTTTTATTTTCTACTGCATTGTCAGGCTGCAAATTTTCCAAACTTGTATGCCCTGCTTCTCCTTTAATCCTAAGTTCCAATTTCAGATCATCTCTCTCAAGTTCAAAGTTCCACAGATCTCTAGGGTAGGGGCAAAATGCTGCCAGTCTCTTCACATAGACAGAGTGACATTTACTCTAGTTCCCAAAAAGTTCCTCATCTCCGTCTGAGACCACCTCAGCCTGGACCTTATTGTCCATATCACTATCAGCATTTTGGCCAAAGCCATTCAGCAAGTCTCTAAGAAGTTCCAAACTTTGCCACATCTTCCTGCCTTCTGAGCCCTCCAAGTCTCTAGGAAGTTCCAAACTTTCCCAGATTTTCCTGTCTTCTTGTGAGCCCTCCAAACAGTTCCAACTTCTGCCTGTTACCCAGTTCCAAAGTTGCTTCCACATTTTTGGGTATATTTACAGCAGCACCGCACTCTACCAGTACCAATTTACTGTATTAAGTTCTTTCTCCTGCTGCTAGTAAAGGCATACCCAAGACTGGGTAATTTATAAAGGAAAGAGGTTTAATGGACTCACAGGTCCACATGGCTGGGGAAGCCTCACAATCATGGCTGAAGATGAATGAGGAGCAAAGTCACATCTTACATGGCAGCAGGCAAGAGAGCTTGTGCAGGGGAACTCCCATTTATAAAACCATCAGATCTCATGAGACTTATTCACTACCATGAGAACAGTATGGGGGGAAATCACCCCCATGATTCAGTTTTCTCCACCTGGCCCTAACCTCGGCATTTGGGGGTTATTACAATTCAAGCTGAGATTTGGGTGGGGTCACAGCCAAACCATATCACTACTATTCATACATACGTTAAAGGTACCGATATGAACAGTCCCCTGAATTTTCAATACCTGCAGTAACATATTTATTAATACATATACAGAATTATAAGTATATATTGATAAACTAAAAAAGGTCTTCTCAACTACTTGATACTGGAGCAAACGTTCCCTGTCTACATTTGACTCAATTTAATCCTGGTGTACCTTCTCACTATACAGATCCTCTATCACAGAAAGTGGGGTTTTGTACTTCTTAGGATGAATTGTTTCACAAAAGATACTAATTAATTTTCCTTCATGCTCTTATCTTCATAATAGTGAGAAATACCATACACTTTGATGATTTATTTACAGTTTTCCGAAAGTATTTTAACAGGCAGATGGAGTTTGACTCAAGGTAATTACACCAAATTGCAAGGCACTTGCAGAAAGAAATACCAACTTTTAAATCATGTCTCATAATTAGGAATTGCCAAAGGCAGTTGGTGAAAGAGGAATCTTGGTAAAAATACCCCCATTCTCACCAAAACGCAATCTTAGCTTTCACAATGGCAAAGGAATTACACTCCTTACATCCTCCATTTGAAACTATTTTTTAAAAATTAAAATATCAATACTGTGAATATGATTTTTTGCGTGCTTGTTTCTTGGATTATTGATGATCTCATTCTTTGTAATCAAAATGCATCATTCTTAAGAAAGATATAGAAAAGAGTACAAAAGGTCAAGGTGAAATTTGCATCAGGAAAGACAGGAAAGTTACGTAAGGAGTTCAGCTTGCCCCAGCAAGAATAAAAATAAAATAAAATGAAACATCATATGAGGACATTTGAGTTGGAAGTGTCCTATAAACTCCTAGAAATATACAGAAAGTTAATTTATTCCTGATTCTTTAAAAATATTTAGGGCATGGAACTCCACTATAAGTGTAATTCGTTATGAAAAGACTCAGTTTCTTTCTTAAGACTAAAATCTTTGAGAAATACTCAGAATAGTTTCGCTTAATATTTTCTTCCGCTACAGAATCATGATACAAAAAGGCTCCTTGGTATTTTAAAACCATTGCCATTTTCAAAATCCCATGCATACATTTTTAACAGTTTTCAAAAGAAATATGTAAACTGCTATTCTCCCGCTAAGGAGTGAAATTAATGATTGGTGGGCCACATTTCAACAGACCATTTACCTTCCATTGTCATAAATATTAGCTGTCTGACAGGACACTATTAACCAGTCCCCAGGAAACTGATTGCTGAAAAGCCTTACAGGTGCTTTTATAACCAGAGTTATAAAAATACAGAAAACTCTTAACAGCAAGAGCACATGAACTCTTGACAGTCTAGTAAGAAATTCAACATTTTCCTGCTCTTGAGAGATGGATTGTAGTACAGTGTCACTGACAGATCAGTTTACCTTTTAGTACAGTACAAAAAGAGAGAGTTGTAGGCTGTCAACAACTTCAGGAAGTAAAAAAAAAATGTATATAGCCTTGAGGTACAGTTGAAAAGAATTGTGCCTACTGGATTCTGTGGAACATTCAGTTATGTTTTAATTTCTTGGAATGTTAGGTACTGACTTCTTATTTTTAAAAAGATTTTTTTTCTGCAATCTTCTAGTTTTTTCCAGGGAATATTAAAATGGTGTAAAATTTCTAGTTCTCTACAATATCAAAGGAAATAGCTATATTGGATTTGATAAAATACAAGTTTTATAACAGTAGTAATTTTCCAAATTTTTGCTATAGAATTTCATTGCATGTGGGTTATGAATTTCTCATTGTTGTCTATAATCCTCTATTTTGAGCAGTAACTTGTCATCCATCTTAGAGTTTATTGCCTTTTCATTAAGATGTTATTTAAACCATATAAAATTTCATAAGTCAGTTTCATAAATAAAGATTTTCTTTTTTTTAAGGATAAAGATTTTCTTAACCCATTCCAAATAGATTATATTTCTTTAGTTCACATATGTCCTCTCAGGGTGATATCATATCTATCAATTTACATTCAGATTTTTCTTGAATCTCTGATAACTCCCTCTTATGTGCAACTGCAATATTGTGTGATCTATAATAGTTCGGTGTGTGCTCAACAGGCCTCTCTCACACTACATGCTCCATTTGAAAGTCATTCCTTATGGCATTTATATATAGCTTTAACCATTATATTTTTGGTTTATGTATATTTTTCAGTACATGTATGCTTTCAGGTATTGTTTCTAATTTCTAGGAATTAAACCAAATTTAACATTGAAAGAGGTTAGGTTTTACCTTGTTTCTTGTTTAGAATTGGTGATCCTGACTTTTAATAATCGCCATTCTGACTGGAGTGAGACGGTATCCCATTGTGGTTTTGATTTGCATTTCTCTAATGACCAGTGATGATAAGCTTTTTTTCATATATTTGTTGGCTGCATAAATGTCTTATTTTGAGAAGTGTCTGTTTATATCCTTTGCCCACTTTTTGATGGGGTTGTTTTTTTCTTGTACATTTATTTAAGATCCTTGTAGATTCTGGATATTACACCTTTGTCAGATGAGTAGATTGAAAAAATTTTCTCCCATTCTGTAGGTTGCCTGTTCACTCTGATGCTAGTTTCTTTTGCTGTGCAGAAGCTCTTTAGTTTAATTAGATCCCATTTGTCAATTTTGGCTTTTGTTGCAATTGTTTTTAGTGATTTAGTCATGAAGTCTTTGCCCATGCCTATGTCCTGAATGGTATTGTTTAGGAAAAAGTCAGAAAACAATAGATGCTGGCGAATTTGTGGAGAAATATGAACACTTTTACACTGTTGGTGGGAGTGTAAATTAGTTCAACCATTGTGGAACAGTGTGAAGACTCCTCACTGATCTAGAACCAGAAATATCATTTGACCCAGCATTCCCATTACTGGATATATACCCAAAGGATTATAGATCATTCTACTATAAAGACACATGCACACTTATGTTTATTGCAGCATTATTTACACCAGAAAAGATTTGAAACCAATTCAAATGCCCATCAATGATAGACTGGATAAAGAAAATGTGGCACATATACACCATGGAATACTGTGTAGCCATAAAAAAGGATAATATAATGACCTTGCAAGAACATGGATGTACTGGAAGCCATCATTCTCAGCAAACTAACACAGAAACAGAAAACCAAACACTGAAGGTTCTCACTCATAAGTGGGAGTTTAATAATGAGAAGACATGGACACAGGGAGGGGAACATCACACACCGGGGCCTGTGTGGGGGTTGGGGGAAAGAGGAGGGAGAGCATTAGGACAAATACCTAATGCATATGGGGCTTAAAACCTAGATGACAGGTTGATAGGTGCAGCAAACCACCATGGCACATGTATACCTATGTAACAAACCTGCACAATCTGCACATGTATCCTGAACTTAAAGTAAAATTTAAAAAAAAGAATTTGTGATCCTAATAAATCCCATATAATCTCATTAATTTTTTTGAATTCATGTTTATATCAAATTCATGTATGCTGACTTAGAACAAATAAATACTTTTAAATTTCAGAGCAATATAATCACATTAATCATAAAACCTCACATGATTATGGTATATATGTGAATATGCTGAAATATTTTCTTAGCTAGAATGTTACTTATTTTGAGTGATACAAAAATGAATAAATTGGAGTTAGAATTAGTTTATCATCAAATTACATTGATCACAACTTCCTATTCCCAACTGAAGCTTTGTTAGTTCTTGTCTGGACAAGTCTGAATAGTTTTGTTTTTTCTGGGTTTAGTATTTTAAAGAAAATGAGATCCGGAAATTTTAACCTTAAATCCTAGGATTGTATTTTTTATTCCAGGTCCTCAAATAAAATTTCCAAGATTTCCTCACATGTCTAGATTTTATGGAGTAAATGAAGACTTTTCTTCTAATAGACTATAATTGATAAGCTATAACACCAGTTATATCACATAAACACATCATAACTCTTGTCCAAAGACATAATTTATGTTCACATTTAAGGTCAGGATTTTTTTCTGTATCATACTAACTTGAATCATATTCATTGTTCACTTGAGTGATTATCAGCTAATTTGCTGATTAAGAAAATCTGGTATAAAGAACACATGTTCTGAATGAAACTGGAGGACATTATGTTAAGTGAAATAAGTCAGGCATGGAAAGATAAGCTTCACATGTTCTTAATTATTTATAGGAGCTTAAAATTAAAACAATTGAACTCATGGAGATAGGCAGCAGAATGATGGTTACCAGAGGTTGGGAAGGGTAGTGGGGAGGGGTGGGCAAAGCGGGGAGAGTTAATGGCTACAAAAATATAGTTAGATGAATAAAATCTAGTGTTTGATAGCACAACAGGCCAACTATAGTCAATGATAATTTATTGTACATTTAGAAATAAGAGTATAAGTGGTTTATAACACAAGAAATGATAAGTACTTGAGGTGATGGGTACCCTGTTTCCCCAGATGTGATTATTACATGCTGTATGCCTAAGTCAAAATATAGCATGTACTCCATAAACATATACACCTACTATGTACCCATAAAAATTAAAAATTAAATAAAATTTTCATGTAAAAAATAAATGTTTTAAAAAAGGAACACACGTTCATGTACTGACATTTTCTCATATTTAACATGATAAGGATTACCTAAAATTTAGGTTTGGCAAAAAAAAAAAAAAAAAAAAAATCCCCCGACAAAAAAACCTATGTTTTAATTGTTGCATTCAAGTAGTACAAAATTGTATTTAAATAAAAATTATAATAAAAGCTAAGAAAAATTTTAAATAACACTTTAATATAATTCAAACATGTTTTAGTATCAAATATGTGTCATAAAACATGGATGATGTATAAGTTGATATTTATATTGTATTTAGTAATTATAAATAAAAAAACTAACCACCCAGAGAATGAAAATAAGCTGTCATTGCCACTGCTGAGTTCACCTGTAATCTCTTCCACAGTTTAATTTTTCCACTATAATTTTGCATACTAAACTTAATTTAGTATGATTATTGTATGAACACTGCACGTCTTCATATTTGGTGGTAAAAATTACCCTCATATTTAAAATCATATAAGAAAAAGTCGAGAGTAAATACAGTTGGCATTTGCTGAACATTTCCCATGATAGGGGAGGCAGAATTATGCAGTGGAGGCAGAGCGCCATAATTATATCCCAGCCGCAGCACTTTCAGTAACTCTCTTTCCTCTTCTGTAGTATTAAAAGGTGACAGGTAATAATGTATACCTTCGAGCAGCACTGTCCAGTGGGCCTTTCTGTGGTGATGGCATTGTCTATATTCTGTGCTGTCTAACACAGCAGTCATCGGGCACATGTGCCAGTTGAAGTGAAAAACTAAATTTTACTTTTGATAATTTAAACTTAAGTAAGTACATGGGGCTAGTGTCAACTGTATTGGACAGCACAGATTTGAAAGAGTGTTGTTCAAGTGTTAAATGAGATAATTCATAGATAGTGCTTAAAATAATGCCCAGGGTAGGGAGGAGAATATTTTCCTCACCCATTGCTAAGTTTGGGGCTAAGTCTCCTATAACAAAGGCAGATTAACAAAAGTAATGCATACAGATTTATTTAAGTTTAGTGTAACACAAAAGCTTTCCTAAATAAAGACATCAGAGAAACAGATAAACTGGTGTATTTTTTTGTGCTAGGTTTGGTGAAGAGGTGGTTAGTCAGGGAGAAGTGTGATTAGACAAAAGGGTATGACCTAATGTTCATAAATTGGTGGGGAGTGGTTTAGCAAGACCTGTTTGTCCAGAGCCTTCTCTGTGTCTTCTTTTTTTTTATTATTATACTTTAAGTTTTAGGGTACATGTGCACAACGTGCAGGTTTGTTACATATGTATACATGTGCCTTGTTGGTGTGCTGCACCTATTAACTCGTCATTTAACATTACGTATATCTCCTAATGCTATCCCTTCCCCCTCCCCCCACCCCACAACAGTCCCCGGTGTGTGATGTTCCCCTTCCTGTGTCCATGTGTTCTCATTGTTCAATTCCCACCTATGAGTGAGAACATGCAGTGTTTGGTTTTTTGTCCTTGTGGTAGTTTGCTGAGAATGATGGTTTCCAGCTTCATCCATGTCCCTACAAAGGACATGAACTCATCATTTTTTATGGCTGCATAGTATTCCATGGTGTATATGTGCCACATTTTCTTAATCCAGTCTATCATTGTTGCACATTTGGGTTGGTTCCAAGTCTTTGCTATTGTGAATAGTGCCGCAATAAACATACGTGAGCGTGTGCCTTTATAGCAGCATGGTTTATAATCCTTTGGGTATATACCCAGTAATGGGATGCTGGGTCAAATGGTATTTCTAGTTCTAGATCCCTGAGGAATCGCCACACTGACTTCCACAATGGTTGAACTAGTTTACAGTCCCACCAACAGTGTAAAAGTGTTCCTATTTCTCCACATCCTCTCCAGCACCTGTTGTTTCCTGACTTTTTAATGATTGCCATTCTAACTGGTGTGAGATGGTATCTCATTGTGGATTTGATTTGCATTTCTCTGATGGCCAGTGATGATGAGCATTTTCTCATGTGTCTTTTGGCTGCATAAATGTCTTCTTTTGAGAAGTGTCTGTTCATATCCTTTGCCCACTTGTTAATGGGGTTGTTTGTTTTTTTCTTGTAAATTTGTTTGAGTTCTTTGTAGATTCGGGATATTAGCCCTTTGTCAGATGAGTGGATTGCAAAAATTATCTCCCATTCTGTAGGTTGCCTGTTCACTCTGATGGTAGTTTCTTTTGCTGTGCAGAAGCTCTTTAGTTTAATTAGATCCCATTTGTCAATTTTGTCTTTTGTTGCCATGGCTTTTGGTGTTTTAGACATGAAGTCCTTGCCCATGCCTATGTCCTGAATGGTATTGCCTAGGTTTTCTTCTAGGGTTTTTATGGTTTTAGGTCTAACATTTAAGTCTTTAATCAATCCATCTCGAATTAATTTTTGTATAAGGTGTAAGGAAGGGATCCAGTTTCAGCTTTCTGCATATGGCTAGCCAGTTTTCCCAGCACCATTTATTAAATAGGGAGTCCTTTCCCATTTCTTGTTTTTGTCAGGTTTGTCAAAGATCAGATAGTTGTAGCTATGTGGCATTATTTCTGAGGGCTCTGTTCTGTTCCATTGGTCTATATCTCTGCTTTGGTACCAGTATCATGCTGTTTTGGTTACTGTAGCCTTGTAGTATAGTTTGAAGTCAGGTAGAGTGATGCCTCCAGCTTTGTTCTTTTGGCTTAGGATTGACTTGGCGATGCGGGCTTTTTTTTGGTTCCATATGAACTTTAAAGTAGTTTTTTCCAATTCTGTGAAGAAAGTCATTGGTAGCTTGATGGGGATGGCATTGAATCTATAAATTACCTTGGGCAGTATGGCCATCTTCACGATATTGATTCTTCCTACCCATGAGCATGGAATGTTCTTCCATTTCTTTGTATCCTCTTTTATTTCATTGAGCGGTGGTTTGTAGTTCTCCTTGAAGAGGTCCTTCACATCCCTTGTAAGTTGGATTCCTAGGTATTTTATTCTCTTTGAAGCAATTGTGAATGGGAGTTCACTCATGGTTTGGCTCTCTGTCCGTTATTGGTGTATAAGAATGCTTGTGATTTTTGCACATTGATTTTGTATCCTGAGACTTTGCTGAAGTTGCTTATCAGCTTAAGGAGATTTTGGGCTGAGACGATGGGGTTTTCTAGATATACAATCATGTCATCTGCAAACAGGGACAATTTGACTTCCTCTTTTCCTAATTGAATACCCTTTATTTCCTTCTCCTGCCTGATTGCCCTGGCCAGAACTTCCAACAATATGTTGAATAGGAGTGGTGAGAGAGGGCATCCCTGTCTTGTGCCAGTTTTCAAAGGGAATGCTTCCAGTTTTTGCCCATTCAGGATGATATTGGCTGTAGGTTTGTCATAGATAGCTCTTATTATTTTGAGATACATCTCATCAATACCTAATTTATTGAGAGTTTTTAGCATGAAGGGATGTTGAATTTTATTGAAGGCCTTTTCTGCATCTATTGAGATAAGCATGTGGTTTTTGTCTTTGGTTCTGTTTATATGCTGGATTACATTTATTGATTTGCATATGTTGAATCAGCCTTGCATCCCAGGGATGAAGCCCAGTTGATCATGGTGGATAAGCTTTTTGATGTGCTGCTGGATTCAGTTTGCCATTATTTTATTGAGAATTTTTGCATCAATGTTCATCAGGGATATTGGTCTAAAATTCTCTTTTTTGGTTGTGTCTCTGCCCGGCTTTGGTATCAGGATGATGCTGGCCTCATAAAATGAGTTAGGGAGGATTCCTTCTTTTTCTATTGATTGGAATAGTTTCAGAAGGAATGGTACCAGCTCCTCTCTGTGTCTTCTAAGAGAAGGATGTTCCTTTCCTCTGGTTATAGGGAGGGCATCTCAGGAATGAGGATATTATGACCTGCTTTATGAGAGAAGGGCAAATGGAAAGTAAGAGAGAAACTTCTGCTTCTGATATTCTCTCAGGTTCCAAGATGCCATATTTTGGGTAGTTGTTCTGAACCCTATCACAATCATATATTAATTATTATAGTAATAATCACCATGGTACATATTGGGATAAATGTTAAAAAGACATGTTTTCTTTTAATACTTTTAGTAGTTATGAGAGATAGTTATTACTTTTTAGATGAGAAAATAAAAGCTTAATTAGGTTAAACAACTTACCTCAGATTATAAAGGATTCACACCAAGGACAGATGGATAATTAAACCTCTGTTCTTGCTAGTTCCTGTGCTTTTGCTAACATATATCATTGTATATGTTTGAGGATTGAGCTCAAGTAAGATGTTTGCTTTTGAAATTTTTGTTCTAACTATGTATGTATGAACACTTTTCTGATTAACTAGCTCTGCCTTCCTTCTAGTTTGCATGAGTAGGTATTTTACTGTTACTGAGATCTTTCCATGGAAAAAGCAGACAATAAACAAAATAAAAATATTTTGATGAACATTTACCTCAGTTACATTTCTTTAAAGATCCCAAGTGATATCTATTATAAAGATTTCAATTATAAGTTCAGGTAAAAAGTTTAGATAATATGTGTGGATTTGATTTTGTTACCCATTTTATTTCTCCTACACTATTTCAAGTAAATAGAGTTTCTTTGAATTGAACTATGTGAAAACTGTAATAATCTTAGGCTTTTACTAATAACTATTACACATCACACTCTGAAAGAAAACCACTTAAGGGCTAGTTCACATCTTAGAAACTCTCAAAGGTTATTTACTTGGTTCTAGAGAGAATGGTGTTCTGGTAAGGAGAATGATCTTTTGTGTATAATAACAAATCCTGACAAAACTCTACTGTACTTCAGAATAAAAACAAGATGTGTGATAAATTGTTGCTGACAAGTTGGTGATGACACCCACTGCATTTCATACAAATGTGTATATGTATTCACATTTGATGGCCAGGCATGACATTTTAATATATTTTTCAATTATTGTTTAAATAATTATGTTTAAAACCCCAGCAGAGACCATTCTTGGGGGTGATGACATGAGGGCTATATTATCTCTGTGACTTATTACCAAAGACTATAGTGTATATCCTATCTCTATATTTTTTAAAAAACATCTCATTTAAGGTTAGAGATTAAAATTACTGTAAACTACAACTGAGTAGGCTTAGATTTGTATTCTTTCACATGTATATTTATTTTCTCTATCCTCCTCAGACTATAAACAATCATCTTCAGCCTCAAATATCTATGTTAATATTAGTAAGTAAAATGCTGTAAGGATATAGTTGTTTTTACACTTGATCTATATAGCACTCAAACATATTTGCCATTTAAAAATAAAAATTGAAAATAATATAAAGACCTCTGGATTATTATCAAAACAAAAATCCACAATGACTTGCATATAGGGCTTGTTGCAAACCCTATTACTTTCATTACTTTCAGTGAAGTGGAATTGATGTGGCACAAAAGAAATACAGGCAGAAGGGGTGGCAGATTTGCAAAGATGGGGAGAAATATCTGAGAAACCAAAACTACGTTTGGGGGTGTGTCTGTGTGTGTGTGTTTAAACAATAATAAAAATTGCACTAGCATTTCCAGAAGTGTGCTTTTTAGAACTCTGGATTGGTAATATGTTTACTGTTACATTAAAAAGTTTAAAAAAAAGTTTTAAACAATGATTTATTGTGTTTCTTTTTTAAAAACCTTTCCTATCTGAAAATGCTTGGTAAATGTCTCACAGAAGAAATATAATATGTGACATTTTTCCAGATGTTTTTAATGTCAGAAACTCCCACCCCAACTACCCCCACCTCATTTTTTTTCTGTTGATCAATCTACAAGGTTATTTAGATTTAAAAATTTTATATATAGTTGGTCAAGAAAATTTCTAATAGTTTTATGCAAGTGTTGTTTTATTGCTTTGCATGAGTAACATTTAAACCAAAAAAATTGTAAATTGCTTTAAATTATTATATGCTTCACCTTTTAAATTCTTATCTTTCCGAAGTCATGATATAATACTATACTTAGACCATGTCAGAGCTTGGGAGATAAACATTACAATCTTTGTAGAGCTGGTTGTTCTCAAAAATACTATGGCTAACAAACTAAGCTTTATAATTTTGAATTTTCTCCCGCTTTCTTCTCTACTATTTTTTTAATTCATAATCTGTTTCATAGATTGTTAAAGCAGAACTTGGGCAAAACCATAGGTTTTGAAGGAGTTGTTCTGAATATTATATTTTCTGTACTTCCACTACCCCTCCCAGAATAATGCACTGACAGATTTTGCAAGTAAAACTTAATGCAAGAGATCCAGCATTTACTGTCAGAATTTCAGATCAGGTTTCAGTATCATGATATTTGATAAAAATTACAGAATATTTTCAATGAGCCCTTTGGTAGAAATCCATTGTTTGGCCTAATTCCAGTTTAAGTAATTGTCTTTCTTTAAATCTTGCCCTGTAATTTCCATTCTTGAATTGTGGAAGAGTCTTAATAATTCCATTTTCAGCTCCAGATGTTTTGGATGGGAAGCTCTGGATGCTGTCAATGCTTACCATGGGATTGGCATAGCTGATCATGCTTTAGGGCTCATTTTGAAGAGGCTGTTTTACATAAAATAGGGAAATTATGCACACATCAGTAAGTTACAGAATTTCTTTTTCTAATTCTTTGCTTTATGTTTTTACTTTTAAGTAAATCCTGTATTTCACATCCTTTATAATTAAAAGAAAACTCATTTATGCCTTGTAGTTTTTGTCCATGGAGTAGCTGTTGTTTATCTTTTCACATGCCTGAACTACAAAAAGGGGACTAAAGCACTGAAAGATTAACACTCATGCTCGAATCATTGCTCATGGTGCAGATAGATTAAGTTGTGCATGTGTACATATGTGTGCAGACATTTCTTCAGTTGTTACAACATAATTGGGAGGTTATCTGGAAGCGTTCTAAGTTACTGCATCCCTGTGTTTTTATGGATTGAAGTTGAAAGAGTTATGAAACAGAATTATCATCATTGCACCCTTATTCCCATTAACGATATCTCTATATCTGCACTGGCCCATAGAGTCGCTATGAAGTACTTGGAATGTGGATAGCACAAGTTAAGATTTTGCTGTATATGTAAAACAGAACACACAATTGTGAAGACTTAGCGTTAAAAATAATGTAAAATATCTCAACTCATATTGACTAAATGTTATGATACTATTTTGAATTGTATTAAGTCAAGCATATTGTTAAAGTTTATCTGTTTTGTTTTAACTTTTCTATGTGGCTGCTAGAACAACTTTTTTTTTTACTTTTTAAATTTTTTGTTAAATTTTACTTTAAGTTCTCAGATACATGTGCTGAACATGAAGTTTTGTTACGAAGGTATACATATGCATGGTGGTTTGCTGCACCTATCAACTTGTCATCTGAGTTTCAAGCTCTGCATGCATTAGGTATTTGTCCTAATGCTCTCCCTCCCCTTTGACTACTAGATTTTAAATTTCATATGTGGCTTGGATAGTATTTCTATTAGATACAGCTGCATTATGTCTTCAAATATTGCAGTCAATATTTTTCTCCCTGCTATTTTCATTTAACTTCTTTGACCCTTTCAAGCCTTTCTATGTTTTCCTGTTAACAAAGTCCACATTTAATACTCTCTGCCCAGTGATTTCAAATTTATTCTGTGAAAGTTTTAAAACTCAAGTGAATTAAAAGTGTGTTCAATCTTTAATGAGTTGAAAAATATTAGATTTTGAGCTGCTTTACACGGCAATTTTACTGTATCTCATGTGTTGTTTTCTTTCTTTCATATGTTTATCATAACTTTAGTTTTAACTTGGGAATATTGTTTGGTTCCATTTTCTGGATTTAAAAATAGTAGATATTAGCAGATATGCTGGGCGTGGTGGTTTACGCCTGTAATCCCAGCTCTTTGGGAGGCCGAGGCGGGTGGATCACTTGAGGTCAGGAGTTCAAGACCAGCCTGTCCAAGATGGTGAAACCCCATCTCTAACAAAAATACAAAATAGTAGCGGGGCGTGGTGGCGGAGTGCCTGTAATCCCAGGGACTCAGGAGGCTAAGACAAGAGAATTGCTTTAAGCCGGGAGGTGGAGATTGCAGTGAGCCAAGATTGCACCACTGCACTCTAGTCTTCGACAGAGCAAGACTCCGCCTTAAAAAAAAACAGTGGATAATCACAAAATTTTTGAATAAATTATGATACATTTATAATACATTACTAGATATACTGTATAACTTCCTGTTATGAGGGCAATAAAAACTTACTTGGATGAATGATTTAACACAGGTATTAGGTTAAAATAATTTCAAGGCAAAACATTAGGATAATTGAATACTGTTTTTCCTCTCATCGTCACAATTACCAAACACCAAGAAAGCAGGAGAGATTGGAAAGTGCAGCATTATTGTCACTACTTTGCTAGATGCTAGCAATTTCATGTAAGGTTCCTGTGATCCGATTTTGGAGATGCTATTCTACAGAGCTTCTATTTCTCAACCATGGACTCCAATAAAGATGACATACTGTAATGACGCCCTGAAAATCTGTAGTCATTCTGTAATGTGAAGATTGATTTACAAGAGGATCACAGAAATGATAGAAATTTTCAATTTTTGTTGAATCCCAAGTAATCATAGGCAGGGGGGGATTTCTGAACAGGTTATGGGAGGATTGTACTGGAAATGAATGTTGAAGAAACTTCTTTCCTCCCATTTCTATTGAGGTAATTTCTTTCTTTAGCTCAGTTGTTTAAATCTATGACAGCTGCATAGGAACTGAGAACTAAAATAATCTTTTAGCATTGCAGCCAGCTATTATTTTTCCTTCCCCTAACCCTCTCATATTGGAAAAATAACCTCATTTTTTCTTGGTTGCTGACCACACTCATTCTGCACGTATGCTTTGCGCTGGGGCCTCTGAGTGTCCCTAGGACCGTAATCCTGGTCCCAAAACAGGCACCAAAATTGAGCTGCTCAAACCCTTTTCTGGGAATTTTGGAGATGAGGCTGGAGGGAATATAATCTTACTCTCTTTCTAGATGCAGTGTTCATAAACATTGTGTGTGTGTGCACGCGTGCATGTGTGTGTATGTGTGTGTGACAAGGATCACTTAGGTGAAGTCTATGAACCCCTTCTTGGAATAATATTTTTATAGGAACATAATAACATACTTGGGATTGTAAAGGACACCATTTTTATTAAAATTTATCAAAATATAACAGAAAAACTAAATATGTGATAAATATTGTATGTGATCCTTAACAGAGAGAACAAAAACTAGTATTGGGGGCTTGAGGCAGAAATGAGAATGAAACAGGTGTGTAGAGAAAGCAGAGAGGAGAACGGAAAGGAAGGCTCTGACAGTGATTAAAGCCCTAGCTCTAGTTTTTCCCTGAAACCTACCTATGTCTTGTCATTTTTTCCCCGCTTAAACTAATTTGAAGTCGGTTACTGTCACTTGCAATCAGAATATCACTAAGTAATATAATTGTCTTTGTTAGTTGATGACTTAAAAACTCCTTGTGTTTTGATGCTATGTGTCATTTGAACGCTAGTGCTGTATTCACTGTGTTTAATAGACATCTAACATGCTAGGAAAAATACTGCTAAAATTTAAAGCCACAAAGTGAAATATACGACTTTCTGTCTCTTAAGATTTTTAAGGTAATGATATAGAGTGTTGTCCAGTAAAACTTTCTATGGTAATAAAAATGATCTATATTTGCATTATCCAATACTGTAGCCACTAGTGCTGTGTGGTTATGGATCACTGGGAATGTGGCACGAGTTTCTGAGGAGCTGAAGTTTTAAAATTTAATTTAATTTTAATTATTTTGATTTAGGTTCAAATAGTCACATACGGGACAGCAATCCTATAAAGCAATCCTCTTTGATTTATATAATCTAACAGTTTTCTAAGAAAGAAAGTCTAGAATTGATGCCAAAAGCTGCTCTGCTTTACTGTCCCATGGGCACCCCATTTATTCCCATGGTTTTTTGCTTTGTTTTGTTTTTGTTTTTTGAGAGTGATCGCTAAGTGCATGGCAGGAAGATAGCCTCATGGAGGGCAAAGAGCATTAGATGATCTGCAGATGATCTGTAATTCAGTCAAAGCCTGATCACACATACTAACCATATGTGGTGGTAACCTTAGGCAAGTTATCTCACCTTACTGAACCTCAGTTTTATCATCTGTAGAATGGCAAAAATAGTATCTCTCTCATGGTGTTGTTAGAATAAAATTAAACACCTTTAAAGAGCTTAGCATAGCATCTAACACTATTATTAATCAATAAATGATAGATATGATTGGATTTCTTTACATTGGGTAATTGTTAAAATATCCAAATAGATAAGTTCACTTTTGTGCATGCTAAACAAATAAATAGATAGGCTAAACAAACAAAACATTTCATCTTAAGAAAAAAATTAATTTTTTTCTCAGTATATTTGGAGCAAATTTTAAAAAACATATTTTGATAAATACTCTGGTCAATATATTAAGATAGATATTAGAGTGGATTACTACTTTGGAAGCATGTGATGCTTCATTTATTTGTTTTCTTGAACTTTTCCTACTTTTTAGAAATATGATTTATCCTCTTGAAATAGGAAATTCTGCTCTCAGCCATCAACAAGCACTCATAATTACATTTTACTTCTATTTAAGTGCACAGTGATTATTTAAAAAGTTGAAATTTCAGTTTAGTCCAAGCTTAGATGATTATTTAAAGTGTTCAAGTGTTGCTTTTATCACACAGATGTGTCAGATATCTGTTATGAACTGTCAGGAAAATGAGTGTTCAATGATGCTACTCGACTGTCTGGATTAGTTATATTCTCTACCTTGAATAAACTGAGAAACTACTCCATGGTTCGTTGTTATACATGTAAAATATCAGCATTGGTTATGTTCTCCTAAAATGTTTCTATCCTTAATCATTTTGCGGCTCTCTTCATCCTTGTGTAGTTATTGGTGGATTATCTGATCTGCGTACACTGAAACTTTGAGTCATCTAACAACTATTCCACAGTGTTCTGGAACATTTGTATTAACGGTATACTTCAGCTTGGAATCTTAAGTTGTAAAATTATGTATGGATGTTCCCATAACTAATGGCCACTTTAGGACGCACGGTGTTATTTTTTATAATGATGTAAGCTACTTATATTTGTATCTCAAAATACCTTATCTCACTTTTTAGAACTGTTGTTGTTTCTCTTTATTAATTTGCCTTGGGGCTTCATTACATATTTTAAATTTTAAGTAAAAATTTCAGAGACTCATTGTTGTGTTTTCTATGAACAAAAGAGGTTTGTTGATAGGGCCCGTCTCTACTGTCTAGTGAAAGCCAGTGTGACACTAAAAATGCAGTAAGTCATTAGCTGTGAGATGGCTTACTTAGCAGAGCATAGCAATGAAACCATACAGCTGCTGAATATGACAATATTTTCACAGTTAGAGGAAAGATATTTAAGATTTTATTTCACACTTTAATTCCCTCCCTTCTTTTTCTCTTTATCCTTCTATAACATTGAAATTAAGAATGTGGAAAGTGAGGCTGGGCATGGTGGCTCACGCCTGTAATCCCAGCACTTTGGGAGGCCGAGACGGGCGGATCACGAGGTCAGGAGATCGAGACCATCCTGGCTAACATGGTGAAACCCCGTCTCTACTAAAAATACAAAAAAAAATTAGCCAGGCGTGGTGGCGGGCGCCTGTAGTCCCACCTACTCCTGAGGCTGAGGCAGGAGAATGGCGTTAACCTGGGAGGCAGAGCTTGCAGTGAGTCGAGATCACACCACTGCACTCCAGCCTGGGCAACAGAGCGAGACTCCGTCTCAAAAAAAAAAAAAAAAAAGAGGAATGTGGAAAGTGAGAAAACACTAACAACAAAAAGTTAGCCTGAGCAGCCTTTGGGATTGTTGGCAGGCTTGCACCAAGTGCTGCCGCACCCTCTGTCTTTAGCTCTTGCTAGCCTATGTCATCCTATCCAAAGTGAGGATGCTATGCAAAACCTTAGAGTGTCATTTCCTCAATTTAGAGTAATGAATTTTAACTCGACTACGCATTGCAATCACCCCAAAAGAACTAAAAGTTGTTGATGTCTGAGGCCTACCCCAGAGACTCTAATTTAGCTCATCTTGGGTGTGGCCTGGGCATCGACATATCTAAAAAACTGTCAACAGATTCTAATTTGCAGTGCAATTTGAGAACCAACTCAGTAAACATCAACATCTGTCGTGCTTCACCAGATGATGGGCTCAGATGCAATATTGTCTTCAACTGCCTCAATCAAAAAGGTAAATAAGGCAATCAATGCTCTTAAATTTTATACTCTGATCATAAATATTTTTAAAATAAAGGACATGCTTATCATTCACAGTAATTTGGGCATTCATATTGGTGACTCTCTGGATTACTTGATTGTGTTGATACAATGAATTTCCCAATATTGACCATGGGTATCAGCTGCCATCCTTAAGACTACTTAGGAAAGCTCTACCTCTGCAAACACTAAGTCAGTATATTCACACTGACACAATCAGATAACCCCTTGCAGCCTTACTCTCTCACTTTGTGGATCAAACATAATGTCCTTACTTCTTCAGTAATATCAAATATTCATCTCCCATTACACACATACCACTATAGTGATTTATCACAATCATAAGTCTACGGGTTTTCTATTTTCCTACTATATTTAGGCATTTATTTTTCAGTACGGTCTAAGCTGGTTTGCACTCCCCAGACAGTTTAATATTTGGCTGTGTCTTCCACTCTTTCCACCCTCTTTCAGGATATCTCTTCCTCTGATCACTTCTGATTTCAACCTCGCCTTTCCCTACCTTTCCTGGTTGTATGTAAGATTTCCTTTGAAAATCTACATCTGTTCTTTCTTTTTCACCTAAATACATCTATTTATTCAGTAACTTTTCTGCCAAACTCCTTTAGTATTTAAAGTATTCATTTTTACATTAAAAAAAACCATCAGTAGTCTTTATAGTCTACACACTGACCTTCAGACTAACCATGCTTCTAATAATTCTCTGTAAAAAAATTTAATAGGGTCTTTATTGCCAAATTCAAGGATAGCATTTCAGGGCTCTAAATGCTGTAGGGAAACAGATTAAAAGCCCTTATTCCATTCATGCATTACTTTGAACAGTTATGGAATATCTACTGCGTAGGTGTCTCTTTGAAAAATAAAATTAGTTACACATCAAGAGAACAATTCAGCTGTTTATTGAACAGTTATTGTCAGTCAGATGCTTTCCCCCAAATCACCCAATTTCATCCTCATGACAGCCATTTAAATGAAATACCTGAAGCTTAGAGAAGTAACCTGCCCAATGTCACAAAGCAAGTAAGTGGCTGAGTTCAAATTCAAACTCACATCTCTGCATCTATACTTTTAGTATATGTGTGTGTGTATATATATATATACGTATATATATATACACACACCATATATATAGTGCATATATATCTCTCAAATGTGGAAGGTTCTCTACAATTAAGGAACTCATACGTTAATAATAATAACATTTGATATTTTGTTAACAGCTTAAAGAAATCCTGATATATAGACCTTAAGACTCCAAAATGAGAGAAAGCAATGTCATGCGATAGTAATAGCCATGTGTTCATGTGCAAACACTAATAGGCCCAATCAACATTTAGATTTTGACTTGATTTCAAAATATTAGTGTATAAATTAACAGTGTAAAATTATGAAGTTATGAGCAATATCAAGCAATAGAAGAATATTTTCTTCAAAGCATAATTGTAGCCCAGGGTGTATCAGTTTATAGTATCCCATTGGCATACTTCTTTTGGCAGGTATTTCCCTCATGAAGACTTCACAGGAATCTTTAATTGTTTGCAAATGAACAGTTTTTAGCCAGAAGCACCCTTCTGTATAGCAAATAGGGATTGCTTAGGGAAAAAAAATAAAATGAGTAAGTCAATCATGAGTAAGTAAATCAGCATGAGAACAAAGATTATGCCTTATTTGCTGTTGTTTTCTCAGTACATAGGAAATTTTATCATAGTAGACCATATATATTTGCTATGCAGAAGAATTAATTGAGAACTACTGAGAGAACTGAATGATATACAATTGTAATTGCTTTCAAATATCCTTTAGACCAAAAGCAGATATTGCTCTTGTGGTCACATGGCTTAGAGTTCTTTTTGATTTAATTTCCTATATGCATTATTAATGCTCAGTGAATTTAGTTCAAGAGACATGTCCAAATTTTCCTTTTTTATATGATAGATATTCAAAAGAATTACTCAAATTAATACATCCTTCAAAGTGAAACAAAATATTCAGTCTATCATGTAGCACATCTTAATTTTATTTAGATGTTGTTTGATTCTAAGATAATGTTCCAAATTTTTTTTAGCTTTTCAGAACAAATGTATTCACCTTGTTCACTTTGCCTTGCAAATTATTTTTAATATGTATGAATAACTTTATGAAATTAATTTATTCAGTTTTGGTTTCAAGGAAGGCACTATATTCAAAGAAAAAAAATTTGTTAAATAATTTCAAAATCTGAAATTAAATTTAAAAAATTGCATATGTCCCTAAGGGCTATTGGTTTATATACACACATGAAGGTATATATGTGAAGACTATACATGGTTGTATTTATAGGAAGCTTAGAGAGATATCAGTTATAACAGAAATCTGTAGTTAGGGAATGACTTACTTTTACAGAAATAATTATATTGCCCTCCTTTTAATGATGACTAAACAGGTAAGTGGTAGTACAGTAAAAGTTTAACACAATTGGTTGAAGCCAATTAGTTATAGTATTTTATAATACTTAAGCCACTATGCCTCATTTGTGAACTCTGAGAGTCTATTTCTCAGAGTCTATTATCATCTCTGACCAGATGATAATAGAAAGTTCTTTTATAGAACGGTTTTTCAGTCTCACCACCACTGACATATTTGGCTGAATAATTCTTTGTTGTGAAGTAGAGGCTCTCCTCTTTGTATTAGGACATTAGTGGCGTCTCTGGTCTCTACCCACTAGATGCCAGTAGCAACTCCCCAAACACCTAAATTGTGACAATCAAAAATGTCTCGTGATATTGGCAAAGATCCCCTGGAAGACAAATTCACCGGTTCTCAAGAACACTGTTGAGAGTGATGAAATATGGAAATGAGGCCATATCTCCATCATTGCAGTGGAACTCCTAATTTCAAAATCACCAGTGAACTGCTGGTTACAGAGGTCATTTTTTGGATCTCAATTTATTGTTTTATCGGCAGTATTTTTCAGTTGATCTTTCTTTCTTTTTTTTTTATTATACTTTAAGTGCTGGGGTACATGTGCAGAATGTGCAGGTTTGTTTCATAGGTATACACGTGCCATGGAGGTTTGCTGCACCCATCCACCCGTCACCTACATTAGATATTTCTCCTAATGTTATCCCTTCCCCAGTCCCCACCCTCCAGATGGGCCCTGGTGTGTGATGTTCCCCACCCTGTGTCCATGTGTTCTCATTGTTCAAGTCTCACTTATGAGTGAGAACATGCAGTGTTTGGTTTTCTGTTCTTGTGATAGTTTGCTGAGAATAATGGTTTCCAGCTTCATCCATGTCCCTGAAAAGGACATGAACTCATCCTTTTTATGGCTGCATAGTATTCCATGGTGCATATGTGCCACATTTTCTTTATCCAGTTTATCATTGATGGGCATTTGGATTGGTTCCAAGTCTTCATTATTGCGAACAGTGTCATAATAAACATACGTGTGCATGTGTCTTTATAGAAGAATGATATATAATCCTTTGGGTATATACCCAGTAATGGGATTGCTGGGTCAAATGGTATTTCTAGTTCTCGATCCCTGAGGAATCACCACACTGTCTTGCACAATGGAGTACCTCTGGTATAATTTGGCTGTGAGTCCAACTGGTCCTGGACTTTTTTTGGTTGGGAGGCTATTAATTGCTGCCTCAATTTCAGAACTTGTTGGTCTATTCAGGGATTAGACTTCCTCCTGGTTTAGTCTTGGGAGGGTATATGTGTCCATGAACTTATCCATTTCTTATAGATTTTCTAATTTATTTGCATAGAGGTATTATAATATTCTCTGATGGTAGTTTGTATTTCTGTGGAATCAGCGGTGATATCCCCTTTATCATTTTTTTATTGCATCTATTTGATTCTTCTCTCTTTTCTACTTTATTAGTCTGGTTAGTGGTCTATCAATTTTTTTGATCTTTTCAAAAAACCAACTCCTGGATTCATTGATTTTTTGAAGGGTTTTTTGTGTCTCTATCTCCTTTAGTTCTGGTCTGATCTTAGTTATTTCTTGTCTTCTGCTAGCTTTTAAATTTGCTTGCTCTTGCTTCTCTAGTTCTTTTAAGTGCGATGTTAGGGTGTCAGTTTTAGATCTTTCCTGCTTTCTCTTGTGGGCATTTAGTGCTATAAATTTCCCTTTCCACACTGCTTTAAATATGTCCCAGAAATTCTGGTATGTTGTGTCTTTGTTCTCATTGGTTTTAAAGAACAACTTTTTTTCTTCTTAATTTCATTATTTACGCAGTAGTCATTCAGGAACAGGTTGTTCAGTTTCCATGTGTTTGTGCAGTTTTGAGTGAGTTTCTTAATCCTGAGTTCTAATTTGATTGCACTGTGGTCTGAGAGACAGTTTGTTATTATTTCCGTTCTTTCGCATTTGCTGAGGAGTGTTTTACTTCCAATTATGTGGTCAATTTTAGAATAAGTGCGATGTGGTGCTGAAAAGAATGTATATTCTGTTGATTTGGGGTGGAGAGTTCTGTAGATGTCTGTTAGGTCCGCTTGGTCCAGAGCTGAGTTCAACTCCTGGATATCCTTGTTAATTTTCTGTCTCATTGATCTGTCTAATATTGACAGTGAGGCGTTAAAGTCTCCCACAGTTCTTGTGTGGGAGTCTAAGTCTCTTTGTAGGTTTCTAAGAACTTGCTTTATGAATCTGCATTCTCATGTATTGGGTGCATATATATTTACAATAATTAGCTCTTCTTGTTGCATTGATCCCTTTACCATTATGTAACGCCCTTCTTTGTCTCTTTTGATCTTTGCTGGTTTAAAGTCTGTTTTATCAGAGACTAGGGTTGCAACCCCTGCTTTTTTTGCTTTCCATTTGCTTGGTAAATATTCCTCCATCCCTTATTTTGAGCCTCTGTGTATGTTTGCACATGAGATGGGTCTCCTGAATAAAGCACACTGATAGGTCTTGACTCTTTATCCAATTTACCAGTCTGTGTCTTTTAATTGGAAAATTTAGCCCGTTTACATTTAAGGTTAATATTGTTATGTGTGAATTTGATCCTGCCATTGTGATGCTAGCTGATTATTTTGCCCATTAGCTGATGCAGTTTCTTCATAGCATCTATGGTCTTTATAATTTGGTATGTTTTTGCAATGGCTGGTACTGGTTGTCCCTTTCCATGTGTAGTGCTTCCTTCAGGAGCTCTTGTAAGGCATGCCTGGTGGTGACAAAAATCTCTCAGCATTTGCTTGTCTGTAAAGGATTTTATTTCTCCTTTGCTTATGAAGCTTAGTTTGGCTGGATGTGAAATTCTGGATTGAAAATTCTTTTCTTTAAGACTGTTGAATATTGGCCCCCAGATCTTTCTTTCTACATTGAAATACCCTCTTCAGTTGGCTTCTGAGAAACCACACTCTTGATTTTTCTCAGACCTCACTGGCATCTCCATCTCAGATGTTTTTCTTGGTTCCTTTTCATTTCCTTGGCCTTTAAATTAGGGTGACACACAGCCTTACTCATGACAACTCATTTTTCGTAAATTTCCTTGGTGACCCTGATCAGCCGACCCTGTTCAGCCCCATGGCTTAAAAAACATTATATACTTCCCACATTTATAACTTCAGATGTCACTACTAATATATCTAACAGCTTAATGGTACTTCCACTTGATTATGCAATAGGTTTCTTCAAGTTCATATGTCCAAAGCAGAAATACTGGTCTTCCTGCCTGCCCAGCTACTTCTTCCACAGTCTCCCAAGTCAGTAAATGGCAATCCTCTTCTTTTACTTTATTCAAATGAAACAAACAAAATAATCCTTGACTTCACTCTTTAATGGTGCATATTCAATCTATCAGTAAATCATGTTGACTGTATTTCAAATAAATCCAAAATCAGTTTCTCCCCAACTCCAGCATGACCATCCTGGATATATTATCATGTATCTCTGGGATTAATTTAATATCTCCCAATTTACTGTGTTACAGTTTTTTTTTTTCTGAACAGCATTTCGAGTGGTCCTTCTGAAAATAAAATGAGCTTTTATCAACACTATTAATTTTGAGATGCCTATGACAATGCTATGTTAAACCCTCCAATGGTTCTCTGTCTCATTAGGGTCTTTGCTCAACAACTGTCTGCTCTCTGGCTTTCTGCTTAACTCTGACCTCTTTTCCACTCTCTTCTCCAGCTTCCTGTTTTCAAACATGTGATATGTTGCTTCCACATCAAGATTAATTGCACTTGTGTTTCCTTTTCCCTAAGGTTTTTTTTTTCCCTAGATATCTGCATGGCTCTGTCCTTCACATTTCTTTCAGTGGGACCTGTCTTGTTTAAAATCACAACCTTCCACTTTTCTCTTATTTATCTTTCCTACTTTCTCCCTTCTCCGTATCATTTATTACCTATCACTATCTGACGCTCTTCACTAATATTCTTTTTCCTCTGCTTTTATATTTTATGGAGTGCTTGTTAAGCCCAAAACCTAGGTCTATGCCTGGCTAATAGTAGATGCTTACTAAAAACTTGCAAACTGAGCAAATGAATGTATGAAATGTAAACAGCATTGAGCGGCTATGTTTTTTTCAAGTAGACATGAAGCACTTGAAATTATTTTAAGAAATTAGTGCATAATTTTACACAGCATATTTTCTTATGTTCGGGTAATTGACTGTACATTATGAATAAGGGATATTTTTAGTATAGTTGAGAAGTTATTTCTAATAAAGCACAGAGATTATTGTTAGGGTGCTTTTAGCAGCTTATTTGTAGAAAACAGTAGAGAAAAAAGACTGTTTATGTTAGTTCCATAGACTTTTAAGTTGAGCTTATAGATATCACCAACAGAAGAGGAAAAGAACAAAATAGGAAAAGGGGAAGGCTAGAAACAGGAAAAAATATATGAAGCAAGTAGTAGCAAATAATGTTCTGAAGAGCATGTGCTCGTTTGACTCAGTTGTATTCTGGTGACTTCTTCCACGCCTGGAACATAACATGTGCTGTGTAGTATTAGTTATGTGAATGAATTATGGATAAATATCTTCAGTGACTTTTAAACCCTCTGCTCTCTCACCCATCTGGCTGGCCCCATGTTAACTCTCATGCCACTTTCCAATCCTTGCTCATATCTATTATTTTGTTGGCTAAGTACCTCATTCATTAATAGAATTTTACATATAAGCTAAATGTTTATTTAAAGTATTTGGCCTGTTTCACACTGAAGTTTTGTCTTTTGGAGCAGTGAGGTGGTGAGCAGTGCCTGAACTCAGGGTTTTCCATTTGGAAAATCAGTGCTTTTAGTTTTTGATTTTTTAAACCGTATTTTTTGTATAAGATGCTATTATAAACCAGCCCAATTTCAGGGATAAAAAATGTAAAAAAATGGCAGCTGCCAGTTTTAAGACACAGTTGATTATCCTCAACTCAGCAAAGTGAAAGGTATGTATGTATGAATCAAGAAAATATAGTAGTTGGCTTTTCTACTGCCTGCATTATGTTATCAAGGATGAGAGGGAACTAAAAATAATGATCACTTACTGTTTGCTAGGTATGTGTTAAGAGCTTAATTTTCTGTTATTTAATTTGTAATAAAAAATATTATCACACTTGGAGATAGGTGACAAATCAGAAATTCAGGAGGTGAAATTGAAATCCATGTTTCTCTGAATCCATAACCCAAAATCTTTCCACTTTACAAGTTACCTGAAGATACCTGAAGGACAAAAGTATATTTGGCACCTCTTTCAGTTTGACTATGATTCAGTAGGAATGTGGGAGGGATGTGTGGTCTATTGGACAGAACCGATGTATTTGTTTACTTTTATGCATTAATTGTTAAGTTATCTGAGTAGCATATGCCCACAGTTTTAAAGACTTGAATAGTGCTCAAAGGACATAATAAAATAAAATAAGTCTCTGTCTCTATTTCCCCTCCTTTGATGCAACCATGATCTATTTTTAAACCATTATTCTGGCTTTTACACATCTCTATATTTCTAAATACATGTGAAAGTTGCTAAATATTAATTCTTCAGCTAGTGGCATAATATTATGTATTGACTTCCTTTTATCATCATGAGGACCTGGTTGTTTTGTTGCATCCACACCTTTGTTGCCTTGCTCCATCCTCCAATTTATTTAGCTAATATTTTCACTAAATCAAAAATATTAAAAAAGAATTTATATTAGTATACCTTTGTCCCTATTGTTCATTTTTGAGCATTATTGTGTGCTCTGATCCATTTTCTATTCTTAACCTATTTCCTAAAATTAATAATTCGGCAATTAGTTTTCATCGGCTTAATCTCCTTTGCATCTATTGCTACTTTTCCTCACACCTTCCAATAAAACTTTAGTTCGGTTTTCAATGAGGTCAACAGAAGGTGTGATTTCTTTATTCACATTATTTTCTTCCATTGTTTTGTTCAAAGCATTCCTCCTAAAATAACTATACCCTTTCTATCTTTGTTGCTGTCTTGTGACTCTCATTCCAAGACATTCTTTGTCAGTATATTATACTTTATTTGCTTATTTATATTGATGGATTTTTTTTCTTGTGGCTGCCTCTTTTTTGATTTACTACTTTAATAGGAAAGAATAGCTTCCAGTAGTTTCGTTACCATAGAAGCATGATGATGGCATGCCTGCTGATTGAATCTTACTGCATCAACCTATTATGCCTTAGTGTGGTTGCCAGCCTGGGTTCTCATCTCACCACCATTTTAGAGACATCCTTGACTATTCTTTTGACTGGGTCTTCAGTTTTCTCTATTTTGTGGCTGCTATTTACTTGCTCATATTGCTTGGGGACCTCTTCCAGCAGTCCCCTGAAGAAGAGTCTGTTAAACACAAAAGTTTTGAGACTTTTCATGTCTAAAAATGCTTTACTCTTCTCACATACTTAATTGATGTGTCAATAAAGTATATTCTAGATTTTGGCAGGGTAAAAAACTCTAAATTGCAAATAATTTTCCTTTAGAAGCCATTGGTCCATTGACATCTTCATTCCAGTGTTGCTGTTGAGAAAGCCCAAGCATTTGATTTCTTTCCTTTGCAAATAAGCTTATTTGCTTGCTGAAAGACAGTTAGATTTTTTCTTTCTTCTAATTACAATATTTTGTCTTATAGTTTTCAATCTGTTGTGCTGGGTTCTAGGTAGCCCTTTTAAATTTGGGAACTGATATACTTCAATTATGATTATTTAGTTTATACTTTGTTGCCTTCTGTTATCTCAGTGGAAGGTATCCTGTACTTTTATTCAGAAGTTGGACTTCTGGATTTGCCCTCTAATTTACTGATCTTTTCTTTCCTATTTTCCATTGCTATCTTTTTGCTCTAGTTTCTGGAGGTGTAATAAAATTTATCTGCCACCTGTGTTGTGCAAGCAAAGACAGATGGACAAGCGCACACACAGCAGACCTATTGGATGAGCTGCCATTGGGGAAAACACAGTGGCAGAATAAAAGCAAGTTTTGAGATTCCCATTTATGACTGCATTCTAAGGCTGAATTGGACACCAGATTTCGGAGAGGGACCCTGATTTTAGAGCTGTGGGGCTTTTAAATGTAATGGTTGGAAAAGCACTAGGTCCTCCCCTGTTGTGATTAGAGATTAGGATAAACTAGAAATGTGGTGTTGTGGAAAAGTTGCTCTATTTATAGCCTTTCAAGTCAACCCTGTTGGTGACAGACGAGCACTAGGACATCTAGAAAAATTAGGAGGCTGAGGTCCAAAACCTTTTTTTTATGACTGTACAACATCTCATATGAGCTCCAGATTTGCCATATTGGCATTTTGGTATGGAAAAGTATAAAATATCCATCCTTCTCCTGGTGTAATTGGGGCTGAAGTCCAAATCTGTCAGCTGATCAGGACTTATCACCTTAAGCAAGGAGCTAAAACTGTTTTCCATAGAGCTTCTCAGGAGGCCAACTCCTCTGGGGTCAGCCTGATGGGATTGCAGGGGCCAAGAGAATTTTTCCTCCCCTTCTGAAGTCTAGAATCAGCTGAAATGAACTGACAGTAAATAGATTAACAAGAAAAAAGGTATATACGTTTATCAATGTGCACATGAACATGGGAATCCCTCTATATGAAACTTAAAGAAGGGCTAGATTGTTGATGCTTAAATAGCACCCTCTTTAAAGCAGAGAGAACGATGGGGGATGGAGGCAATTGTGAGGGGTAGCAAACAATTTTCAGGGAAAATAAATAAGCCCAGAGAACAGACCGTGGGCTGAGACAAAGTTTTTCTGAACTCTGGGGGAGGTGGCAGGAAATTGAGGGGTGGAGCTTCACTGTGAACAAAGGTTTTCTCATTTTGTTGATAAAATCTCCCAGATAATTTCTTGAAACTATCATCAGGAGAATAGATACACAATCTGTCTGGTTGTGGTGACAACTTTTAGTCTTTTCTCCAGTGCTTAATGTTTCCTGGTTAATAGATGAGATTCCTAGGGAAAGGGTCTTAATACAATGACAATTATTTGGAAGAAACTTTCTTCAGGCAGATAAGTTCCCTGTCACCTAGTATAACTATATAGTATTGGGAAAAAGAGGATCTAATTGAATGAGTCATGATGTTATTTGCTATGGATTACTTTAAGTGCAGTGAAGCTATGCACATCATAACACTGTTTAGGTATAAGCTATGTCTATTAAGATAAATATGTATAACATTTTCCAGTAATCTTCCAGAATATTTACAACTGTTACCAACAATATGTTCTACAAGATTTCTTGTCTTAAATGGAGTTGATGGAGCATATACACTCATTCACTATTATCCAGTGTGCTTTGTGCTACAAGCAACTGAAAACCAAATTCAAATTTAAAAGTAAATTAATGCATCATCTCACAGAAGAAAATCAAAGGTAAGATGGCTCCATCCAGTGCATTCAGCTACTTAATTATGAGACTAAGCACCCAGATTCTTTGAATGTCTACATTCTGCCATTCTGTATGACAACTTCTACTGCAGACTTGACTACATCATATTGGCAAACTCGTTCAGGTATCATATTCAGATACAGTAATGTCCAGGAAGGTAAGAGGGGCTGCCTACTTCTTGGTGGGAGTATAAAACTTTTCCCAGAAGACTGTGGTGCAGAATTGGGTTACATGGGAACAACTGAGTCACATAGCCTTTTGTAAAACAAAAATTGGCTAGAGTAAGGTAATTACCACAGCTAAGTTAGAGTACTAATCTGAGAGATGAAAGATATAAGCTATAATGGAGATGTTATTTAAGTTTCTTTTTACCTTGAATGGAAATGGTTTTGTAAAATGAAATTCAGGGAAATAACTGAAATTTTGACAAATAAAATTCTTGTGAAAATATGAGCCATTGTTGATTGTGTTAACAAAACTCAATCATTTTGTTTGGAAAATTCTCATAGCCACATCCTCCAGTTTTACATTTAAAGAGAAATAAAAGCACTTTTATATATTGAAAATATATCAAGAAATTGACTATTAATTATTACCCAACATGTCAGCTCTATTAGTTCATGTGTTTCTATTTCATACTAGCATAACCTTCAGATTGGCAATAATTTTAAATATGGTTTTTCCAGAATTACTTTCCATGGTTTCTACCAGAATTATTATTTCTCACAGAAATTTGGGCCATATTTATAAACACATTTAACATTTTTTTGTATATTTCTTTTTCTAGTGTAGTTCATTAATTTATATGTATCAGCTGAGTAAATAACATTCAGTGATGGGCACATAAATTATTTTCTAAGTGCCTTCTGAAAAGTTGCTTGATGCAATTATATATCCCATTTATATGCTCAGCTTCTTATCTGCTTTCTTACATGGTTTTAAATGGATCATCGACTAAATGAATCTATTATATGGGCTTACAGATGAAACATGGTTGTAGAATTGAAGGGCTTTGGCTAGAGTCCCTTCATATCACAGAGAAAAGTAACCTAGTAATAAGGTCTTGTCAGATTGATTCTATTAAGTGAAATTTTTCATAGTCCTTATCTTCCAACAAAGTTTTTGACACTGCTGTGTTTAACATTTTATTGTTGTTAAAATTTTAATGAATTAATTTAATTATAAATCATATTAATTGAAGATGATGGATTTGCATTAATTTATTCTAGTCTTATGATTTTTTCCTTTTCAAATGATTCCTGTAAATGTTTAGAAGATAAAAATATCTCAAATAAGAGCTTCCCTCTAGTATATTTCCTTTTATCCACTTTTGCATTTGTTCTTTTCTTTTTTGAAAACACAATGACATTTTTTAGGGTATCTTTTCCAAAGCAAATTGGCTTTCTCTTAAGACAGCTCTTTCTCATCAGTGGGACTGCAGCAAGGAGCAAGCTCTCACTTCTCCTTTCTCCCAATCTTATGCATTCTTGATATGGGCTTATTTATATTTTTATTTACAGGATCCAAAAGATAGGTTTTCTCTTTAAACTCTTAAAGTAGATGGGAAATGAACAGAGTAATTCTAGGCTATGAAGTGTAAGCAGCTGTTCCTTCTTCCAAGGCTGGAAGAAGAGAGAAATGAAATCCTGTATCTAATTATTGTTTTTCATTCACCTCTAAAAGTCTCTGTATATGTCTCTCTCAATGACAATATAAATCTTCAGTAAATGATACTATATATGTATACGACAATTATGAAATAATAAGAATAATCTTTTTTAGTGACAAAAATTCAGTAAATAGGACTAAACATTGAAGGAAAAATAGTAGAGTTAATAGAGATGGTCTGAAGTTAAAACCTAATGTTTTCAAGGTTTTCATGATACCCTATTCCAGAACCTTCTTCCTTTATCATGTCTGATCCTGCTATGTCTGTAGATACTATGAAAAATAAAGAAATGATCTGAAAGGTGCTTGGATTCTAGTTATATAACATCACTGAATAAAAAGTGACTTTTTAATAAAATGGTGCTCAGATAATTGGTCATTAAAGAAAATATAAATTTGAAATACTATTAGAGTCAAAACCAACACTAAAATAGATTTAAGATTATTTAAAATGTTAGATATTAAAATGTGGCATCATAAATATCTTAATAGAAAAATATGAGTATTTGATTTTTATTACTCCTAATAGAGAAGGATTACCTTGGCTTAAAACCAATAGAAGAGTCATGTTAGAACAGTTTAATACATTTGAATACATACACATGTATTAGATTTTTTTTTGCATCAGAATTTAGGCATATTTTAAAATGTAACAGTATGAAAAATAAACATACTTAAGCCCAAGTATTTTAGTAAATATTTTTGTGATTTTGGTGTTTTAAAAACTTTTATCCCCTGTCCTTTTTCTGTATTTTGCCTATTACCTACGATGGGCAGGAGTTAGTTGTATAGTCAGAAAATACATAAAAAGTGATACCCCTTTATGAAAGAATCAATGATATATAGGAATGAGGTCAGGCTAAAGTGTTGTAAAGTTGATAACTGAGATAAATTAAAATTGTATTTTAGATTTTAAACAGCATATATGGAAAAATCAAATTTTCTCCAAAGAATTAATCAATAAAAGTGATAGGATTTTCAATTTTTAAATAAAAATAATGGATTTTAAAATTTATTCTATCCTCCTCCATATTGAATTTTTTAAAAGTTGGAAAACTAAGTTTGAAATGTAACCACACCTATTTTATATGATATTTGATTAACTCAGGTTCTACTATTTCTTTATTTTCCACTAGATCCCATGGATGAGAAACACTCAGGAAAAAATGACTGTATTTATGATTTTTGTTTTCACTGAGCATTTTTAGTAGCAATTTATCTACTTATTTATTTGGGTATCGCCTCAAGATATTTCAGAGGAGATGCAATTTTTCTCTCTGTTCAGTCCATATTTGCTTTAGAGAAGCACTCACATAAGGAAGAGAAAGGGAAATAAGAGGCTGCATTTAGGACCAATACAATATTTTACATAAAAATTACCTATATTTAGTATTTGGCAAAGCTATTTGGGGTAGCCATTACCCCAGAATTATAATGCTGGATTTTTCCATAATCAAAGGTGTTAATTTTATGGGTGAGAGAACTGAGGTGCCATAGGATTAAATGACTTAATCAAGGTCATTCTTTCGTCAAACAACTACTGACCACTCACTAAGCCATCTTCTCAGCACTGGAAATCTAACATTAATATATTTCATGAAAATTTCTACTGTCCTGGAACTCATATTCTAATGGAAACTCCCCAGTGTTCTTAAATGCCATTCTGTATACATTCCAGTACTTAACACTCCCTCAGCATTTGAAAATTTTGTTAATATGAGTAAACACTCATGTCTGGTATTTTAAAAAATTATAAAATGAAATATTTCTCAGAGTTTTTGTAATCTAGGTCCTCTCCAGCAATTCTAAATGGGCCAGAAATACCAAAGATTCATAAAAAATAAACTGCAACAATAATCAGCAAAATCGTTTGACAATATGTTGACTGATAGATCTTTATTATTGCAAATAGAGAATACTGGTGGTTAAAATAAGTGTTTCAAAACTTGTCTGAAATATATAGAATCTTTGATATGACAATAGGTTTCACTTTCACTGTTGACCACTTGAGTACTTTTATTGTCATATTTATGTTGTTCTTTTTATAGAAATATATGTTATTGTTATACACAGCCCAAAAAATGGTATTAAGAAAAAATTTCGAAGCATTCATAATCTCACAACTAGAAAATAAACTATTTTTAATCTTTGCGTCATATCTTCACCACACACGCACACACACACACTCACACACACTTAAGTATCCTCTGTTCCTAGATGGCCATAGAACAGTGGTTCTCAACTTTAGCTTACATGAGAATTACATTGAGGCCTTACAAATTCCTGGGTTGCACCACCAGTTTCTGAACCTCCTGATTTGGGGTGGGGCTAGAGATTTGCATTTTCAACAAGATTCCAGGTGATGCTGACACTGCTTGTCTTGGAGTTCACACTTTGAGAACCACTGCCTTAGAGGGGAAAAAAAAAATGAAAATAAGCATATTTGGACATTAGCTAAAAGGTGGGATATTCTTTGTATCCCTTCACTGTTTGTTGCTTTAGGAGGGTTTTTACATGTACTTTTAAAAAGTGGTCTATTCTTCATAGGACGCTGAAAGGATATGGTTGCCTTTTTAGCTCATTAACAGATCAAATCGGAAGTGGAATGACACCTATAGCAGCATTATGTACACTGGAGAATGAATGTGTTTTCCTTCAATCATTCCATTGACAAGTGCTTTATTCAGCAGTCAATCACTAAAACTTTTGTTTTAGTTTCTGGTGGATTAAAACAGCCTAACAATTTTACACACACACACACACACACACACATATACACACACACACACGTTTTATATAGGACAATAAATAATATATCTAGGTTGAAAAAAAATGGCGAGACATTGTATATGTTCTGGGTTTTTGATCTGCCATGAATTTCCAGTACACTTCCAATATGACTCATATAGTACACTGGTGGTCAGAGTGTTCATAGGCTGCTAAGACAGGTGAACTCACTCCAGTGAGATGCTGGACAGTGAGAAAGATTACAACTACTTGTGATTGAATCTAATTAAAATTACTGTCTTCCCCTGATGACAATCCCAAATTATTCTTTTAGATCTATGCACTTTCTATTAAAAATGGTAAGATTGGGAATTACCTTCTTCCTCCCATGTGTGCTACATTTTAAAAATTGAACATTGTCATCTCTTAAAACTTTCCAAATCTTCTGTATATTTTGAATGCTAGTAGATATAAAGGCTTAAAACAGGACATTTTCTATGTATGCATTTTCAGACTTTGAAGATAAATGACAAGACAAATGGTCTTTTCACTTTTCATCTAGACATAATATTATGTTCAGGAAAATTTAAATCAGTCACTAATTATATATAAATATGTAATTATTAATGTAATATTTAATATATTAAACACATATTTTATATATATATTTATATTTATATGTGTTTGAGCCAACAGCATCTTAAAAGTATTTTCTTAAGTTCTACTTGAACTAAAAAGTCAAGATCAGTGTTGGGATCAATCTTTTTCACTTTATGGATCTGGAAACTCTAAATAGAACTGGGAATAAGGTATTGAATAATGCTGACCAATGCACTAAGAAAACAGTCAATAAAATGAAACTGAGAAATAATCCAAGCTAGGAAGGTAAATATGCTACATAGTTATATCTTTTTACATGACTTTTAAGGAAATCTCCTATAATGGAGCAATGTGGGGAATATAATAACAACTGAAGGACTGTATGCAACAACATAATAGAATATTCTGAGTAATGGTAAATACGACTTTTGAAGTCCTTTGAATACTTTTGATAACCTTCAGAACACAACTTTAGAAAGAAAATTAAAGTTTGTGATGCATAAATTAAACCAGCAGAAATTCTTTTTTTATTATTATTATACTTTAAGTTTTAGAAATTCTTAAAGTGACAATCATATTTGGTAAAGCCATAATATGAATAACTACCCAGACAGTTTTCATGCTATTAAAATGATACCAAAATTGAAAAATAATAGCAAATAAAAATTAAATTGAGAAACCAGTTTATTAATATCAGTACTCCTTGCCATTTGCCCTCCAATAACAATGCTTCCACTCCCAAATATCTAGTTTTTCCTTCAGGAAAATTTAAATAAAAGGTGTACAAGTCATCAAGCGCCACGTGCGATGGCTCACACCTGTAATCCCAGCATTTTGGGAGATTGAGGCAGGCAGATCGCCTGAAGTCAGGAGTTCAAGACCAGCCTGGCCAAAATGGCGAAACCCTATCTCTACAAAAAATACAAAAAAAACTAGCCAGGCTCAGTGACGCACACCTGTAGTCCCAGCTACTCAGGAGGCTGAGACAGGAGAATCACTTGAACCAAGGAAGCAGAGGTTGCAGTGAGCCAAGATCATGCCACTGCACTTCAGCCTGGGCAACAGAGCAAGACTCTGTCTCAAAAAAAAAAAAAAAAAAAGAAAAAGGTGTAAAAGTTATGAAAGTTATAAGGCAAAGCATAATAAATATAGCATGCCTACACCAACATATTAATTTTTGTATTAGTTGACTGTGCTTATTTTGAAGAACAACAGATTCTGTTTGAAATTTATTAGCTGCCTAATACTCTCAAGTGATTTTTATAGCAATTTATTTTGTAGTTTTAAACAGAGATAGAAAATTTTGGACACAACCTTACTAATAGGGGAAGGACTTCTGAGAATGTCCCATGAAATGCTGTGTCCATTCATTACCTGTCCTCTTGCAGCATGAATCACAGGCATCATTTAGAAGCCAAGGGAAAACAAAACAAGCTTCTAATTACTAATTATGTTAGAATTAAACCCAAGTTAAGTAAGATAACTCGTGTGATTAAAAATAAAATAGATTTTACTTCACTTTTCTCTGTTAGGCAGCCCCAGCTATCTATCTGACCACAGTAATCAGGCTCTGTTCTGTAAGACATCTACTACTGGATATCTGCTTTACAAAAGAATGCTGGACAGTGCATTCATTTCCTATTGCTCTGCAACATATTGCCTCAAATGTCGTGGCTTCAAACAGCACAAATTTATTATGTTACAGTTCCGGAAGCAGAAGTCTACAGCTGGTCTGATGAGGCTAAACTCAAGTGCTGTGTTACATCTGGGGACCTGCAGGAGAAACCTCTTCCTTGCCTTGTCCAGTTTCTAGGTGCTGCTGGCATCCCTTGGATCCAAGTTCCATCACTCTGACCTCTGCTGCCATCCTTACATCTTTCATGCTGACCCTCCGGCCTTCCTCCTAAAATGATCCTCCTGATTACATTGGGCCCACCTGAATAATCCAAATACTCTGTCTATCTCAAGATCCTTAATTTAACCAGTTTGGAAAAACCCCTTTGCATTGTAATATAACATATTCCTGGAATTAGGATGTGGACATATTTGAGAGGCCATTATTTTGCCTACTATAGGAAATAATGGAAATGTTTATCTAATGATAATATTTAGTCTCTGCAGTGGATTGAATGGTAGTCCCCAAAAAGATACATCCATGTCAAATCCCTCAAACCTGGGAATGTTATCTTGATTGGAAGAAAGGATTTTAGCAGATGACATTAAGGACCTTGAGAAGAGGAGGCCATCCTTGATTATCCAAATCCAATGGCATGTGTGTATATATAAGAGACACACAGATGAGACACATGCAGAAGAAGGAGAAAGTGTGTAGATGGAGGCAGAGATTGGAGTGAAGTGGTCACAAGCCAAGGAATGCCAGGGTTTATGGGCAGCTATCCGAAGCTAAGAGAGAGGTAAAGAATGGATTTGTTCCCCTAGCTTCTGCCAAGGCTTTGATTTGTGGCTTCTGGCCTCCACTACTGAATAAGAATACATCTCTAGTTTCAAGCCACCTAGCCTTTGGTAATTTGTTACAGTAGCCAAATGAAAGCAATATAGTCTCTAAATTTCAAAGTTCAGAAATATCCTTCAAAGGCTAAGGACTTTTTAAAGGAGATTAAAATAAATAACTTTTGATAGTTATCTATTTCATAAACTGTAACTGTATAATCTTAAAGACCTTAACATGCTAAGACATGTCTTTAAAAAAATACACAGAACTTTCATCTCTAGAGACGTGATTTGTCATTTATGATAATATTTGACTTGTCTTCTGTGATAACAATTGAAAGATAAATGCTTGGTCTCTGATATGAAATGTTGTAGAAGTTGAATGATTTTATATAGCATTAAAAAGAGTTGACTGTAGTTCTGCTATTGATGATTTACGCAAAGTAAATTTTTAAATATCTTGTGTTCGTATTGGTTGAATTCAAATGATTTTTAAGAGAAGGGATAGAGTGGACATGACATCATTTATCCTAGGTGAAAAATACAAAACTTTTTAAAAAATTCACATGAAATGTTTTTTTTTTTTATTATACTTTAAGTTTTAGGGTACATGTGCACATTGTGCAGGTTAGTTACATATGTATACATGTCTTTAAAAGAATACTTAATAAGGGAGTTAGGTGATTATTTATTGGTGTTGGTATTTGTTTCTCAGTCTTTACAAATTTTCTTGGAGAGATGCTAGATAAAAAAGTAACATTCAAATATAAATACCTGGACTTCACTAAAACTTTCTAGGGAAACAACCATATACTTACAAATGTCCTAAAATATTATAGAAATACAAATATGGAACAGATTTTTCTTAGGTTTTGAGATTCATAGTACTTATACTTCATGGGTTGGTTTGTTCTGTTTCTCATAATTTCTCTTGCAGCGTTAAAAAAATTCTATTCAAGCTTTTGAAAATGTTTAAATTGCTTTCAAATGAAAATAGTGGCATGGTGAAAATGATTGAGAAAACCATACACAAAGACTTTAAAACAGAATGGTCTACAGTTATCAGAGAAGTGAAGGGATTAGGACTGTTATCTCTATACTCCCAGGTTTTTGTTTTGTTGTTTGGTTTTGGTTTTTTTTGGGGGGGACGGAGTCTTGCTCTGTCACCCAGGCTGGAGTGCAATGGTGTGATCTCAGCCCACTGCAATCTCCGCCTCCCATGTTCAAGTGATTCTCCTGCCTCAGCCTCCCAAGTAGCTGGGATTACAGGTGTGTGCCACCACAGTCAGCTAATTTCACACCCAGCTAATTTTTGTATTTTTAGTAGAGATGGGGTTTCACCATGTTGGCCAGACTGGTCTTGAACTCCTGACCTCAGTTGATTCACCGTCTCAGCCTCCCAAAATGCTGGGATTCTAGGTGTCAGCCACCACGCCCAGTCCTACTCCTAGTTTTTGATGTCATAGTGTAGCACATTTTATCTTTGGTTGAGTTCATTTTAAAAAAGTTTATTTTTAATAATTTAATTCTTAATGTGATAGAGAAAGTGGCAAAACTTTAGCTGTGGACAATGAAAATAAAGTAATCCTGGCTATGTCACTCACCATGAGATCTTGTTCATGTCTCGGTGTGTTTGTACAATTAATTTAGTAATATTTTTAAAAACCCTGAACCTTAGATTTATTCGACTAATATACATTTAGAATATCAGGTCTATTAAGGTTTGTTAATTTTTGATCACCATTTGGTCTAGAGTCTTGAACTCTACCTAACATCAATATAATTGCTTAACAAAAATAGACATGAATGACATCTCTAAGCTATTTATTAGTAATATTTCCCTCTGGAGTTAAGACATCTTTTAAGTAAAGATCATATTTTAGTATCTTGAAGCATATTTTAATCTAAATTTTTCTAGTGACATGGTTTATAATACAGTATTTTATGATTCAGTCCTTTGCTTGTAATTCTTAATTCTGATTGACTGTAAGACAAAACTGATTTTATGTAGCATTTCTAGTGGAGAAATTGTTAGTCATACCTTGTAAATGTCTAACTGTCTTACTTGGACTGGGTTTTTTTTAACTGCCATGTTTTGATAATTATATTGATTTTACACAGATGAATGTGGTGTTTAGTTGCAAACTGCTGGTGGAAAGATGTTTATATTAAGTACAAAAACATCTAAATTAAATACTATTTTTTATTTTAAGTTTCACAAATGACATATTAGGTTAAAATATGGGTAATGAGTATGAGCCATCAGAAATTTTTAGGCATTATATCTAATGGCTTGACTTCTTTGTTTTCTCTATATTGACTTTGCCTCTTATTCTTATATTCCATATATTACCCACTAGTTATGTAAAATACGCTTTTTTCCAGTAAATTAAAAAAACTCCAAATTTTTATGTCTAATTTAAATATATTTAACTTTGATAATTAAAAATTAAAACAATCTATTATTTTTAAAATATTTGATTTGCCTGGGTACAGTGGCTCAAGCCTGTAATCCCAGTGTTTTGGGAGGCTGAGGCAGGAGGATTGCTTGAGGCTGGGAGTTTGAGACCAGGTTGGGCAACATAATGAAAACCTCTCTCTACAAAAACTGGGAAGCTGAGCGGGGAAGACGGCTTGAGCCCAGGAATTGAAGGCTGCAGTAAGCTATGATTATGCCACTGCACTCCAGCCTGGGTGACAGAGCAAGATCCTATCTCAAAAAAAATTTTTTTTAATTAACCTTATTTTTGGAAAACATAATTGGAAATATGTTTTTGCCTTAGAGTGTTAAATATAGATGTCACCAAAACACCCTCTCATGACAAGATAGCTTCCAGATTTTCACTGTGGAGATTAAATCAAAAACTGTGCAAGTTGAGCATAAGAAATTTTAGTGCAACTTTAAATAATATATATCTCACCCTTTTATGCAGTTTCAAAACTGACAGTTTTTCTCCTTCCATTATGACAAATTTATATTTTATTTTTTATCTAGGTTCTTTCACTGTGAAATACAAGCTTCTAAATTTACGTATTCTCAAGTCCATAGGTTTAAGTGCATTTGCTGACTACATGTTTTATGATTCTACATAGCAGTTTGTGCTTTAACTATAATATTTTTTAAAATATCATTGTATTTGGAGTGACAAGGAAATGAAGAAATATTATATCTGAAAAAAAAAAGAAAGAAACAGAATGTCTGAAATTACAAAAGGAATAGACCAAAAGTATACAAGAAAGAGATTGCTCAAGCACTAAACAGAATGGGATGAAACAGATGAAATAGAACACTAGCAAGGAGAAACTCCAGTGTCCTGTGCCCTGCCTCAGTAAATAGATGATTCTGGAGACAGGGCACCAGATAAGAGTGTGTTTCCAGTAATATTCCCCAGGGCTGTTTTTAGTGAGTCCAGAGCTAGCACATTGGCACTTAAGCCAGGTATCTGATACTCTACAGCCGTATTTCTCAAACTTGGACTTCCATCTGATTCATGTAATGGGATGCTTAAAATGCTGTTTGCTAAGCCCTATCTTCACAGTTACTTATTCAGTAGATCTGGGGCAGGACTTGAGAATCTGCATTTCTGAAGTCTTTGTGGGTGATGCTGATTATGCTTTTACATGTCTCAAAGGCAGTATGTTGAGAACCACTACTCTGTGTCATTCTCAGTCTTGTACCTCTCCTGGTGTGTTTGTCTTAGGAGATGGTGTCAGTGGCCAGCAGCCCCTGAATCAAGGGTATAGAGCAGGAACACAGTACGCTCTCAGGGTCATTTCTCATCAATGCATTTCACTCCACAGTCTGGTAGGGTTTGGAAATGGCCCAGGTGCCCACAATAATACAATAAACCCCATCTATCACCCTGGAATCCTCCATTCTGGGTGGGCCACGAGGGAGACTGTTGGGAATGGATGTTCTTGGTAAACCTAACAGAAGAGACAAACTGAGCAGGCAGAGTGGACTTTAAATTCCTTCATGTAGAGGGGTGATTAGGAGGAGAACAAATGGCAATACTAGTTTCCAACCCTTTGAATGAGAACTTTTTTGCTTATCTGTGGTGGCAGGTATCATGAAAATGTTGCACAGACCTTTTGTTTAGCTCATCAGCTATCATTAGTGTTAGTGTATTTTATGTGTGGCCCAAGACAATTCTTCTTCTTCAGATATGGCCCAGGGAAGCCAAATGGTTGAACACTGTTTGTCTTCTCTGGGCCACAGTATATGAACACCTCCATATGCTACACGGGAATGGGCAGTAGGCACAAGTAAGACACAGGGAGATAAATACTGAGAAGAAGAAGAGGACCACTACTTTTTTTGCACAAAGTAATAAATGGTGGTGTACCCAAAATTCATGTGGAGAAGACTAAGAAGAGAGGTAAGTGATCTACAATGTTAGATGTTACAGAGAGGTCCAGTAAGATGAAGGGTAAAAAGCCTTTGTTTGGCAATAAAAGAACTAACTTTGGGAGGAGTTCGGTGAAGTGGTCTTGGTAGAAGCAAGGTGGTTTTGAGCTTAGGAATGAATGAGAGGAGGTGTAAGGAAAGAGTTTTTCAATGTGCTTGAGTATTCGGGGAAAAAGTGAGAAGGTCTATCTAAACAATTTTGCAATTTATGCATGGAAAAGAAGCTTGAACAATTTTATCTGCTGAAAGCAAAGATCTAGTAAAGAGAGAGTTTGAAAAACAAGAAGGAAAGAGGTAATTAATTATTGGAGAGGAAGGTGATAATTGATTCTGCAAGTTCTTTTGGGAAGTGAGAGAGGCCCAGTGTCCAGAGCACCAAGGGAGCTATTAAACGTCTAATGCTGTTTCAAAGGTCTTCCTCTGACTGCTGTCACAAGTGTATGGTAATTTATTTTGATAATTTCATTATACCTCTTCTATAATGGGAAACCAAAGTTTGAAGAAGTTTAGGAAAATTTATTTTCTTCTCAACTTTTTCAGATCTTTGCTATTTATCATCACTCTATTTTTGTCCACTTCTATACATGAATAATTGGTTACCAATTAAGAAATTTTCCAGGTTGTGCATGGTGGCTCACGCCTGTAACCCCAGCACTTTCGGAGGCCGAGGTGAGTGGATCTCCTGAGGTCAGGAGCTCAAGACCAGCCTGGCCAACACGGTGAAACCCTGTCTCTACTAAAAATACAAAAATTAGCTGGGCGTGGTGGCAGGCGCCTGTAATCCCAGCTACCTGGGAGGCTGAGGCAGGAGAATTGCTTGAACGTGGGAACCAGAGGTTGCAGTGAGCTGAGATCATGCCATTGCACTTCAGCCTGGGCGACAGAGTGAGACTCCATCTCCAAAAAAAAAAAAGAAAATTTCCAACAATCTTTTACCCAACAACATTTTAGGTGGCTTATTTTTTTTCTATAATATAAAAAAGTAGTTTTTTTTCTGTAATATAAGAAAGTAGTCTTGGCAATACAACTAAGTGCAGAAGAAATCAGTTCGACTTGATTGTGTATGTGTGTGTGTTTTTGGTATCCTGTATTTGTCAAAGCAAATTAGTATCTGTTGACACATATGAGGCAAAATAAAGTACTAATACTTGATTTTGAGTCAAATCTTACTACTATTGTTCATAAATACTTTATTGGAAACCTTTATAACATATCTCTTTTTAAGTTTAATTTTCCCTTCTAAAATATCAATCAATCAGTCAATCAATTCTCCTCACCCAATTGTCTATTCTATAGCTGGTCCATAATGGTCCAAGCCATTCATCACCAGGATACGTCCTGGCTGTACTTTGCAGTATGATGGTAAAGTTGCCAGAAGAAGAGAGAGGGGAATACATAGGCCCAGGCACAGGGCAGGTTTCTTTAGTTTTGTTTTCTACCAGCAACAGTATGAGATTTTGTGAGTAGGGAAAAGTGAGGGGTGGAAGAGGAACCAGAGGCTGAAATGGAAGTTGAAGTAGGGTTGAAATGCCTGGAACAGATAAAATAAAATTAAACAGATTTTGCTGGTGTTACTGTGTATGTGGTTTTCTAAAAGGATAAGTTGTGTGCTAATTAGGACTTGACTGTAAGGATAAAAGGCTGGCACACTGAGGTGAGCTCAGGTATAGTGGGCCTGAGAAGAAGATCATTGTCTATTTTAAGGACTTTTTTTTTTTTTTTTGTATTGCAGGGGTTGGAAATTCATAGGTATATAAGCTTATCAATATGTTGGCAATGAACTTTTTTTTTGTTTTTTTGACAGAGTTTGACTCTTGTCGCCCAGGCTAGAGTGCAATAGCATGATATCGGCTCACTGAAACTTCTGCCTCCTGGGGTCAAGCAATTATCCTGCCTCAGCCTCCCAAGTAGCCAGGATTTCAGGTGTGCACCACCACGCCCAGCTATTTTTTTGTATTTTTAGTAGAGACGGGGTTTTGCCAAGTTGGCCAGGCTGGTCTCGAACTCCTGACCTCAGGTGATCCACCCACCTTGGCCTCCCAAAGTGCTGGGATTACATGTGTGAGCCACAGCGCCCGGCCTACAATGAACTTATTGTGAGGCCTTCACAGACTTGTCCAGTCAGATTGTGGACTGACTGACCTTATTGTAGGTGTCAAACATTGTGCTTGATGTAGGGTTAGGAGTTAAGAGTTTGGGCAGACTGTTGCCTCTTTTAATCCAATAACAATTTTCACTCTTTTCTTTTTTAAGCTGGGTATATAGTAACCTAGAATAAGTATGTATTTTCAAGCCTCTGTTGTGGTTAGGTGTATTTTGTACCTGTTATTGCCAATAGGATATGAGTAAAAATAAAGTGTGTAACTTCTGGATTGTGCTCTTGAAGAAAAAGGAGGTCATGCCCTCCATTTCCCTTTTCCTTTCTTCCTTGCAACTGTAAATCGGAAATAATAATTGTGGGATCATCTTAGAACATGAAATGAAGCCAAGATGTTGAAGGTGATAGAGCAATCAGAAACAGCATCAGTCACCAACACTGTCAAACTGAACTACTATTTCTGCATCCTCTGAGTGATCTCCTACATGAAAGAAAGAAATGGAGGGTTTTTAATTTTTATTTATTTATTTTTTTGAGACGGAGTCTCCCTCTGCCACCGGGGCTGGAGTCCAGTGGCGCGATCTTGGCTCATTGCAAGCTCCGCCTTCCGAGTTCAAGCCATTCTCCTCCCTCAGCCTCCCGAGTAGCTGGGACTACAGGCGCCCGCCACCACGCCCGGTGAACTTTTTTATATTTTTAGTAGAGACAGGGTTTCACCATGTTAGCCAGGATGGTCTCAATCTCCTGACCTCGTGATCCGCCCGCTTCAGCCTCCCAAAGTGCTGGGATTACAGGCGTGAGCCACCACGCCCTGCTGGAGGTGTTTTTTTTTTTTTTTTTAAGCACCGTTTTATTTTTATCTTTTGTTTCAGCAGTCTGAGTCCTAACTAATATACTTGTTAAGATCTCTAATCAATGTATTCAATAAACGTTTACAGAGTGCTGTATGCCTGGCACTTTTCTAGATTCTACCAAGAGTGAACAGCAGTCCTCTACCCCAGCCAAAACATAAAAATAAATAAATAAATAAAAATCTCTGTGCTCAAAGAACCTTGTAATGGAGGAGCTACCCCATAAGAAGGATAAATACATGGAAATATATAATTTCTTAATTAGTACTACGGAAAAAATATAGTAAGGAAGGGACGAAACTAAATTTTAAGTGATAAGTAAACTTTAAGATAGCATGACAAGAAAAGACTTCACTAAGATAGTGACTTTAGAATTAAACACTGAAATAAGCAAGGAAAGCAGCCATGCAGATACTGGGCCAAGGGAGGACATTCAAGCAGAGGCCCAATGAGAGCCAAGACCACAAGACCTTATTGTGCTATAGCAAGGGGAGAATACAATTGGAGGTAAGTGAAGGAGAAGACAGTTTTAAAAGATGAGATCAGTGTGATAAAGGGACCGTATATTTAGAGTCATGGTAAGTATTATGGCTATTCCACAGAGGAACTGTGAAGACCATTGAGGGCTTCTATCTGATGACATAATTCAATTTATGTTTCAAAAGAGGCATTCAGTTTAATTTGTAGAAAATCAACTGAAAGTCTCAAGAAAAAAAAAAGAAAAGAAAAGAAGGCAAACTTAATAGAAAGCTGTTGCATCATTTAGATGAGAGACGATGGTAAATGGGTTACGCTGTTGACAGGATATATTTTGAAGGTACAGCTGACCAAATGGAGGGTGTGGGGGAGAAAAGGGCATCAGAGATTTCATTAAAGATGTGGCATGAGGAACTAGAAGAACAGACTTTCTGTTAACTGAGATGAAAATATCTGACTGCATGAAAACCTGATGCTGGCTGTGGGGAACAAGAAATAAGAGGGGTTTTAGACATTCTGAATGTGAGGTTCCTATTAGATATCTGAGTGGAGATATTGAATAGAGATGATAGACATCTCTGAAGCGTAGGGGAGAATCTGAGTTGGAGAAATAATTTAAGAAGTCTCAGCATCTAGACTATATTTTAATCATAAGACCAGATGAAGTCCCTGGGGAGTGACAGGTTAAAAAGAAAACAAATTCAAGGACTAGTCTGTAGCCTTGGGCCATTCAACATTCACAGGTCAGGAACATTAGGAGGAAGCAACAAAAGATAATAGGTGGGAGGAAAATATGTGGGGGTGGTATCCAGAATTCTTAGTGAAGAAAACATACCATTAAGAATGTCTTTTTGGGGCAGGGCGTGGTGGCTCAGGCCTGTAATCCCAGCACTTTGGGAGGCCGAGGCAGGCAGATCATGAGGTCAGGAGTTAAAGACCAGCCTGGCCAACATGGTGAAACCCTGTCTGTACTAAAAATACAAAAAATTAGCCGGGCGTGGCAGTATGCACCTGTAGTCCCAGCTACTTGGGAGGCTGAGGCAGGAGAATTTCTTGAACCTGAGAGGGTGGGAGGTTGCAGCAAGTGGAGATAGCACCATTGCACTCCAGCCTGGGTAACAGAGCAAGACTCAGTCTAAAAAAAAAAAAAAAAGAAATGTCTTGTTGGAGCTGTCTTTTCTGGGCTCAGGGAAAAGCAGAAAATATGACTAACTGAGTACTGTAGTCTGCAGACACGCCATGTGTTAATTGGACTGTCAATCTGGCAGAGAGTGGCAGAGGTGGGTGGAACAGTATACAGTCAAACCTAGAACCATGGAACATCTTGGTACAGACAGATAATGGCTATTGTAAACTATGACTGAATCCAGCCAGGAGTGTAGATTATCTGAATCACTGCAGATCTACACATTTTAACCTTAGCACAACTACCAGTATATTTTACGCTTTTTAAAATAAATTTGCAGTGCCTAGTCTGGACAGCTCATGAAATAGAAAGCCACACCACCATCTTCAGGAGAAGAGCTGTGAAAGAGAATCTTAAGTTATAATACTTTTCCTTATAAAATTATGCTGGACTTCTAATGATATATAGCTACTGCTGATATCATTTATTTTTTATTATTCATTAACTTATATATCATTCATATATAAAAATCATTTATAATAGGATGCTTTGTATCATTGTATTGAAATATACTTTATCACTTTAAACATTATTCAACTTTTCTATGTTCTTGTAATTTTATTTGCCTCACTCAATGTTATGCTTCTTGAAGACTAAAATGATACTTTTTAACTTTCTTTATTCTGTCCTCTGCTTGTTCTACCTTTTTTTCCCCTTTCACAACACTAGTGTTACTGAGGACATGACGTTTAATTTTTTTAAATAATCTCTTTAGCTCTGAAAACTCTCCGTATTCTTTTTATTTAATTATTTGGTAACATAGTGTTTAGTGCTAGTTACCGTTATGTTAAGGCTGGTACTACTATTATTTTGAATAAAAGATAGAGACGTTTGGTAAAGATTGCGAAGGTGGGTAAATTTTATTGAGTTGATTATTGTTCTTTAGCACCACTCATGTGAAAATATCGAAAATTTATTTTATAATTTAGTGTTCTCCAGAAGTTGTAAATGAGTTAGCAGTAATTATACATTTCATTAATATTCATATATCTCTTTACTATATTTACTTCCTCTTCAAATGGCAGCTCTAAGAAATGAAGGAAGAATAACGGATATGTATAAACATATGTCTGTGTTGTATTATATTCATCAGAATGGGTGATGACTTCACAAGTACAATGTGACAATGTTTTCACGCTACATTCTAGTTGTATCATGTTCACTGAGGTATTGTAATCCTAAAGGAACTAAAATGACTTTTCCTGTCTATCTATAGGGATGACAAAGGTAACTTACGGCCCTTTACACTTTTTATTGCGTAGTGCAATATAATAGCAAAACAAATGTACAATTGAAAATTATTAATGGGAGGCTGAAGTGGGTGGATCACTTGAACTCAGGAGTTCTAGACCATCTTGGGCAACATGGCAAAACCCCGTCTCCACAGATCAAAAATTAGCCAGGCATGGTGGCTCACGCCTGTCCCAGCTACTTGGCAGGCTGAGCTAGGAGGATTACTTGAGCCCAGGGAAGCCAAATCTGTAGGCTGCAGTGAGATGTGGTTGCACCACTATATTCTAGACCCTGTCTCAAGAAAGAGAGAGAAAGAGAGAGAGAGAGAGAGAATGAGAAGAGAAAAAGACAACAAAAGAAAAAAGAGAAGAGAAGAGAAAAGAAAAAAGAAAAGAAAAGAAAGGAAAAAGAAAAGAGGGAGGGAGGGATGGAGGAAGGAAGGGAGGGAGGCAGGGAGGGAAGATTATTAATGAAAAACTTGAAATTATGGTTTGCCATGGGTAAATTCACAGGTTTCTTTTTGTATTTCTTTGCAGTTATCTGACATTATGTGAATGATTGTACATTTTATTCATGATTTTTATGTATGACATTTATAATAGTTTTATTAAATATAGTATTAATATGTTGAAATTACCTGAATTATTATTTCATAGGGGATGGCTTCTTAGTGCCCCCAAGCTGAGAGGAGTTTCAAAGCAATTATATTTTGACAAAAATGTTTGGAACAGCAGGCTATCACTGCTATGTGGTTGTTCTCTAAGGGTGAGGAAATGGGGAGCTAGTAGATGAACATGAATCCTACTGATAACATTTTTCCAAGATTAGAAATGAATAGTATAAAATTTTATTATGCAGTCACATAATATAAGGGATTCTATCAGATAAAATTTTGCCTTCCACTATCTCTTTCAATATTTTCCTCTTATCTCTTCCTATTGCTTCCTATCACTTGATTTAGCTCCGAGGTAGGAAAATTAATCTCATCCACATTCACTTTTTTTTTTGTTTGAAACCAGAGAAGAAATCTCTACATGAGGTATTAATGGATTCTGACATCTCTCATCTAACACTATAACACAAACCTCAAGGGAAAATACAATTGAATTGCTGACACGAAGAGAGATGAGAACTGGCTAAGAGAAATTTTTATGAGGAATTTATTATTGTTATCCATCCACTGATCTGGAAAAATATGAGCCATGTCCAAGAAAAGAATAAACTTCTTTAACCTGGAGAAGTCCTGTGTGCTAAATGTCAATATTCTGGAACTGCTCTGATCATTTGCTTATGAATTTATATAAATTATATATTATTTAAATATATATTAGATTTAGGCATGGCTATCATTTTTTCATGATTGATTTTAAATAGATTTAAAAAAACACCCAGGTTAGATTGTTGAACTTTTCAGTGCTGTTGAATGGTTTCTGGGTCTGCAGAATAACTATCAAAATCCACTGAATGATAAGGACTACTAGTAATCCAGTGGAGTTAGGCATTTTGTTGTATTGAAAAAATAGACATTTGCTAATGATAAATGTAAGTGACTTAATCTTCATTCAAACTATGATGTTACCCAATGTTGGAATGGATTGAAATGGTAACATTGGGAAGAATAGATCTTTAATCTATAGGTTATAGATTTTAAAATAACCTTTCTAAAATGAATCCTTTTATTTATGCAAAGATAACCATTTTTGATGTTTAAAAACTTTTTTAAAATGCACTTCTGTTAAAATGAATGAAGTTATAATCATGTAAAGTCATATTTCCTATTATATCAAAGGTTAATATTTGTTAAAATGTGCAGTTAGCAAATTCAGCCACAAATCCTAAATTCAAGGACAAACAAAAAAATCCTCTTCATTATTTCTTGACAATGTATGCTAACAGAAATTACTAACTATAATACTAAGTACAAACACTGAGTGATCGAATTATTTATTTTTCCAAAGCATTTTTATAATCAATGCTAGATTGTCAAGTCGTTACTACTTTAACATGATAGCCAGAAGCATCAATATTGTTCTTGTTTACATGAATGGTCTTTAACATAAGTATTAATAATAACTATAATGTCTAAAATTATAATATCTAAAATTTTTACAACCTTACTATGTACCAGATATGGTGGTAGGTAATTTATATATATTAGTCCATTTAATCCTCACATCAACCCTCTAGGATAAAATACTGTCATTTCCACTTTATATATTAGAAAATTGAAACACAATGTTTTTAAATAACTTGTCCAAAGCTTCATAGCTAGAAAGTGATAGAGCAAGGATCTAAACTAAGAAACCCTGGATCCAGAGTCTAACTCGTTAACCACATAATTATTGTGCCTCTTGAAATTAGGTGTAATTTTGAAACTTGCATTTAATATACAAAGATATGTATGTGTACATTGTTTATGACCCTTATTTATAGAAACATAAAATCTACCATGTATGTAATTTAAGAGATATACTGCTTTAACATAAAATATTTCAGTGGAAGCGATTTACCCATTTTTAAATGTAGCTATTTTCATCAGAAAGGGGTTTATTCTTTTATTTCTTTCTTTCCTTTTTTCTTTTTTGGTTGAAACCTTTGGGGCATTAGTAAGAAGAAAAACGATTATTTGACAGGACAGTAGTGATGATCACACAAGATCACATCCACCTGTCTTCTGGGCTCAGTCAGGTAATGAAAATTGTTAAATATATGTTAACATGAAATAGTGGGTAGCAGAGTACCCATTATGTTATAGACATAACATTCTCTATTTAAATACTTCAAATGTGTTGTTTTTCTGATATGCATCAAACAAACAAGTCTATGACTGATGTCATCCCTCAGCCCTTCACTTGTGGTTTATTTTTGCTATATAATAATGCAAGTATTTCTCATGATGGTTTAAATGACTTCAACAGATGTTACTTTGGAGATGAGTATTTTGTTAAGAGATGATATCAACCTTTGTTATTCATTCTGAAAACTTTAGTAACCCGTTATTTATTGGCAGAACTTATTTTTAAGGGATATTATAATAAAAATCATCAAAAGACATTTCTTTATAAGGCTCGGGGATGTCAATTCCTAAAACATCTGCTCTCATATGTATTTATTGGGAATTATTTCATATCCTCACTCCATCCTTTCACCAAAGTATATATGATTACTCTCTGATCACACCCTCTATGCGAGAGATTGTTGAAATGCTGCTCTTCACCTCTCTTAGAGCCTACATTCCAACATAATCAATAGGAATTTTGTTTCTATTTAATTCTAGAATTGCCATTACAGATTATTTTTGTTATTCTCCATAGTCAAAAGGAAATGGTGCTCCCCACCTCCTCACCCCGCCTTCTAGTTCAGAACTTAAAATTGCAGTGAGCCAGCTTTTGTGTATTACAGCTGTTGGTTCACCTTTCATGTACTTGGGAACATGATGAACTTCTTGATTCAGCCCAGATTTTTAGGCATGTAGATAAATTGGAAGGGCTGAGATTGGTCACTGAGAGAACAGTGAGAGTCTGAAATAATCAAAGTACAAGTAAGAAGGGCTTAAACCAGCAGCGGATAATAGTAGAAGAGGGGATAAAAATGGGAAAGTTGATATGGGTTACATAAAATCTCTTCTTATAGATTTGCTATTGACCCCTGAGTATTTAGGAAGAAAGTGACAAAATAGCCAAAAGAAGCCAGCATTTATGCTTCCTGATCAACAAATGCCAAGTTTTCTTTCTTTTCCTGTAGAAAAAATATAACATACTTGTAAAACAGGGCATAATGCCACTTTGATGAAGCTTCTTCAAGAATAACTGTACATGAAATATGAGCAATTTGTCTATTTAAGATTTAACTGAGATGGCAGCTGGTGTTCAGAAGGATTCATTGACATGAATTTTAAAGTTGAAAATGCTACATAAGCAATCATAAAATATAGACACAGTCAAAATAAATGAGACCATCTCTAAAGATATGAACTATTCACAAGGACATTCTGACTCCATAACGTCAGTGCCTTTTAAAAAGATTAATATGGTTATTTCTAGGTATTATTAGGATGAATTTATTTAATTAAGAGTGAACTTTAGAGATAGGCATTCTTTGAAATCTTATGGAGCAGTAACCGAAAGAAAAGTAAGGAAATAATTACACTGGATTTATAAGTGATTATGGAGCTCCTCTAGTAAGAAAGCACTTAAATAAGATGTGTGATTCTCATTATGTTCTATAAGCTATAAAATCACTTTAGCTTCCGGATCTAGGTTGTTTACTTTTTGGATTAATTATAATCATACACACATAGAAAGAAACATCACATTCAATACATTATTGCTTAGCGAAATTCAAACAGTCTGGCAAGTAGGAGAGGGTGTTATAATACTGAAAGAACTTTTCAAGCAGGAGATCAGAGCTCATATGTTGGTTTGACCAAAAGGATCTCATGCTTCTAATTATAGGTCACATAATCCTGCATACCAAACATTTTATGTAAAAGAATAGTAGAAACTGAGGTAGGTGCCATTTCCTCTCACTGTTTTTCTGCCGTGCTACCAAAGTGGAGTCGGAGTCATCCTAATTTGTATTTCTGCTGGGTTTCATGGCACAGTCTGTTGGGTCTTATTAAGCTTTGTTGCATTTTAGTCAGACTTTGTTCTCCTCTGTTTCAAAGATGCAGAATGAGACTAGGTCTTTCCCTGGAATGTGTGCATTGACTTCCAGAAATCTCTTTATTCCTTGCAGCCTAACCATCAGTTCTCAGGATAACTGGAGATTGCACTTTGCTCCCCAGAGCCTCCCTTGGATTTTCACCTTCTGGGAGAGCCCTTCCCACCCTGCTGCTCTGCCCCCAGACCTCAGTTGCTTGCTGTTTTGTACTTCCTGAAAGCCCAGGGTATGTTCTGTCCACAATCCGGCATTGACCCTGGCTTTGGGCAAGCTCTAGCCTATAACTCTTCATGAAGGTCTGTGTACTACGTGGGTGGAGGGTTCCCCTCACTTGGTTGCTCTGCCTGAGCCAGCCTGTTGCAGCTTTCTGCTGCTCTGTGCACTCTAGGGCAGATCTCTCCTCACTCTTGCCCGGGACTCAGGCTTCCTCATATGGCCCCTAGGTGCTCAGTAAAGGTCCTGTGGAAAAGAATTGGTAGGCAGGTCAGAACACATTTTGTGACTAGGGCTCTTAAGAATTCTGCTCCCTCATACCAGCCCACAAGTGGCAGTTTAAATTGTGTTACATATTGTGCTGATGTTCCTTTTCCTCTTTTAAAAATTTTTATGGATATGTAATAGTTTCACGTATTTATGGGGTATATGTGATTTTTTGATACAAGCATACAATGTGTAATGATCAAATTTGGGTAATTGAAAGATCCATCATCTCAAACCTTCATCATTTCTTTGTGTTGGGAGCGTTCCAGTTTTTCTCTTGCATTTACCATGGCCCCAGTGTTGAAGGCAACCATTGGTCATTTCTGTCCCAAGAAGCATTTGTCTATATCTGGAATTCAGTGCCTCTAATTTTCCCTATGGTGGGATATATATATATACATATACACAAAAGTATATATATATACACACAAAAGTATATATGTATATACACAAAAGTATATATATCTATATACAAAAGTATATGTATATACAAAAGTATATATATAAAAGTATATATATACTTTTATATATATACATATGTGTATATATATTTGTGTATATATGTGTATATATATACATATATAGTATATATTATATATGTGTATATATACACATATATAGTACATATATACATATATAGTATATATATATGCGCATATATACATATATACTATATACGTATATATATGTGTATATATATACTATATACGTATATATGTGTATATATACTATATATGTATATATACGCATATATAGTATATATGTATATATATACATATATACTATATATGCATATATATACATATATACTATATATGCGTATATATACATATATACTATATATGTGTATGTATATATATACTATATAGTATATATACATATATACTATATGTGTGTATATATATACACATATATAGTATATATGTATATATACAAAAGTATATATGTATAAAAGTATATATACTCATATATACTTTTATATATATACATATATGTATATATATTTGTGTATATATATATTTGTGTATATATATACACACAAAAGTATATATATACAAAAGTGTATATATATATACTTTTGTGTGTATATATATTACAAGTGTATATATATACTTTTGTGTATATATATATTACAAAAGTGTATATACTTTTGTGTATATATATTACAAAATATATATATATACTTTTGTATATATATATTTACAAAAGTATATATATAACTTTTGTAATTTATTTGACTTGCTTTCATTTTTCATTTCAAAGAGGAAGCAATCATCTTTTGTAATTTTCTATATCTTAACTATAATTGGAGCTACACTTATTATGTTTCCAGGTTTTTGCCATTAAAATTAATATTGCAAAGAATTTTCTTCCTCATGCCTTTTGGGGGGTGTGTGTGTGTGCGTGCATGCGCGCATGTGTGTGTATGTGTCTGTACACATACAGATACCTCTTGGGTATTTTTATAGGAGTGAAATTTCTGGGACATAGAGCATGCATAAGTCATTTTATTTACATATATTTTGTACTCCATGAGATGTTATTAAAGCCTTAATATTTATTTAGGTTACCACATATTTTTCCTTTTCATTACTCTTTATTGCTTACTGAATTTTAGTGCTTTTCTCTGTGATCATATCCTCCTACCTGAAGAACTACTTTTAGTAATTGTTTCTGATGTGAGCCCACTGCTGATGAATTCTCTGTTTCAGTTTGTTTAGAGATATTTATTTTTCTTCTGCAATTTGAAGTGTATGGATACAGACTTCTGTTCTGGAAGCTGTTTTCTTTCAGGACTTTAAAGATGTTTAAAATCATTAACTTCTGTTATTAACATCTTTCCCCTGTCTTCTGGCTTTCATAATTTGAGCTGAGAATAGTTAGCTCTTAATTTTCATTGTTGCCCCTTTGAAGGCAACCATCTCATATTTCCCTACTTCCTAACAACTGCATTTTCCTTTTACCTTACATTTTCCCTTTACCTTACACTTTATTGTGCCTGGTTAGTTTTTGTACGTTTGTTTCTATTCCCCAACATGGAAATCATATTTCTTGAATCTATAGCACATTTCACTACTTTTAAAAATACCTCAACAATTATTTCAAGTATTACAGCAGTATTACTTTCTCCTTCTTTCTTCAATTATAATTATACATAAGTTACCCAGGACCAATATTTTATCTTATGCTTCAATTTTATTTTCATTTAAAATATTATTTTGGTGCTTCATTCTGGAAATTTTGTCCTGAAATATATTTCAATCAGTTATTCTTCCTTGACTAATTCTTGTGTCATTTTTTTTTTTCTGTACAAGGCCAGATAGCAAATATCTTTTACTTTGCGGGACACACAGCCTTGGTTCACAGCTAGACAACTCTACATTGAGCACAAAAGCCGCCACAGACAATATGTAACCAGATGGGCATAATTGTATTTCAAAGAAAAATATCTCTCAAAGCAAGGAATAGGCCAGATTTGGCTCATAAACTTCAGTCGCCCACTCTCTGGTTGAATCTAATCTGTTAGTTGTTCACAATATCAAATATTATATTTCCCGTAGCTATATAATCTTATAGGCTCCAGTTCCCTGGTGAAATTTAACATATTTCCTGCTATTTTCTAAGCATATTATTTTAAATTATTTTAACATAGTATCTCATAATTTTAATGTGTGCATCTGATTCTATTGTTTGTTTTTTCTCTTAGTCCTGTCTCTTGCTATGCCTGTTAACTTTCCATGAATGCTGGAGTCTTAGTATGAACACTGTAGCAACTCTGAATGAGACACTATCTTTAGCACATGGTTAACGTGGAAACATAGCACCTTACCACAACACGGGTTTGAGTCATATCAAGGCTGAGTTTTAGTACCCAAAAGACCTGGTCTGTTTCTTGTTCAGCATTACTCAGAGTTATTTATTTTCAGAAATCTCAAGTGAAAGTCTTAGGAATTTACCAGAAGCTCTATTCATTGCCAAGTCTTGTCTGTCACACTTTATCTCCCTGCCACTCTGTGACTGCTGAAAATTACATTTAAAGGCTCACTCCTCCATACTGGATTCCTCATAATTTTTTTCTGTACTTGCACTGCTTATAAATTCGTGAGTATTAGAGGAGACACGTGCAAGCCTTCTTATTTTTCCTTTCTTGAGGGAGCTCGTATATTTAGTCTTGGCTGTCTTAGGATCCCTGAATTTCATCTCCCAGTCCTAAGAAATGGGAAGAAACTCTGTTCGGGTTCTCTGTCTCTTCACAGCCCTTCTACTTAGCTTATCAGCACCTTTTTCTCAACTTAGAGAAAGGTATTTTTACCTGTTACTGAGAAGTGGCATAGCTATTAGGTTTTCGTCCATGAGTCCCTATTCTCCAGGATTTTGGCTTTTCAAGTACTGACTCACTTGCTAGCTCTCCGATGCCTTCAGATAGATGTGTATTTTCTCATTGTTTGTTTGTCGAATTGACCTCTCTCTCGTTTATTTTAGAGGAGAGTTTGGTCTGCTATAAGCTAGTCTGGTATTCCTGGAGCATGAACATTCACCTATGACTTTTTAATCTCTTGAATACAATTAAAAAGGGAAGTTTTCCCCTCTTTCTCTCACTTTGCGCTGGTGATTTTCAGCTGGCTGTTTCAACTTTGTTCTCTGCATATTTCTTCTCTGCTGTGTGCCTCAGATGGTCCTATAAACTCCTTTAGCCACACTCCCTTCCTGAATGGCTTCTTATTGGGTTTAGAGAGTGGGAAGCAGCAAATGAAGGAGCAAAGCACTGCAGCTGAGAGAGGCTGAGACATTCATCCCCTCTCTTCATGGAAAAAGATACTCTTCACCTTTGTCCATAGCGCTTGTGCGGTGGGTGATCTTCCACAGATGCCGCTTCCTCTTGGTGTTGGTACCATTACATCCTGCTTCTTTCTTGTACCGTAGGCCTATGGGTAGGTAATGAGGTTAACTGCTGTTGCTTGAAACTTGGCGTGTATCCTGCCTTTGGTTGTCCCTTTAATCCTGCCAACTTCTCCCTTAATAGACCCTTAGGTAAAGTTTTTATCAGTTAATCCTTTGAATGTGCCATCTATCTGCTCAGACACTGACTGAAACCCATTCTTATTCCTATTCTGATAATTAGATGGTATTTTAAGGCTGAGTAGCTGGGATAGTTTTTTGCTGAAAACTGTGGCCTTTTTATTTATGCAAACTTGTGTTTAATTGAGAGCAAAACCTAAAAGATAGTTAATGGTAAAAAAAAAAAATTTGTAAGAAGAACCCTCCTGCCATGCCAAGTGCATACTCATATAAATGTATAATCATAAAGCACAGGATTAAAAAGCAAAATGTTAGGTTACTGTGTAGAAAAAGATTTATAGAGTTGTTCAATACGAATCTAAGTAGCAATGTACTTCAGAAATTAGTCAGTAATTAAAATGCAGTGGTTTGGACTAAAGTGAGATTAAAAAAGCTCAACTGGCTTTAGTTTGTCACTGTCATTGACTTTGAGTATTTTTCATACTACAACAATTGGCCTAAGATTTGCACTTCTTCTCTTGACATGTTGACCTTTCCACGTTGATTCTTTCTACCTGCTGCTAAGATACAAAATCAATATGATCAAGCAGGCAAATCACCTGATACTGAAATAGCCTGATAATAGGGGAGGAAATCTAGTTATCCAGTGTCCTTGGATATGCTTATACAAGTATACAGACAAGCACACAGGCCTACTTTCATGTAGTTCTTGGTTTACACTTACACATCTAATATATATGATTTTTTTTTAAAAAGAGCACTTTTGAACAGAGTCCTTGGAGCATATATTTTAGGGAAATTTTTGATGGGGTCTCTCCTTGATGACACCCCATGGTATTTCTATCTGTTTTCATTCTAAGGCAATTTTGTGAGGCTTCTTCCAAACCTCATTTCTTTCCTATTTCTGCGTTTCACCTGACATAGAACTATTTGAAACCAGGTCTGTAATGGAACAATTTTAAAGGAGTAATACAAAGGAATGGTGCAGTCTTGATGTTTTCCTACCCTTTCCCATCTTTTCCACCTCCTGTTGGAGACATGACAATCTTTTGGAGACATGACAGCCCCCTCAATCCCTATGTTTTCCTGCAAGAGTCCTGGATCTTACTGAGGAAAAGAGTGAACCCATTGTTTCTTTCATATGGGAATAAAGTAGGTAGGCAGACCCTGACAAAATCCCTTAAACCATAACAAGTCAGTACCTATCTAGTCATAAATATGCTTTAATACACTATTTAAGCAATTTATATTTAAAAAACTGACAGGAGTTGCATACTTGTAACATTTTAGAAAAGTCATTTTTAGAACACTTTGCTCTATTTTTAAAGTGTTTATGGTTACTTACTGTTCTATCCTCTGTGAAAGACACTCCTCTAGGGGATTCATATGATTTAGACATTTTCAGCAAATTATATTGTACTCAGGTATTTTATGAGCTAATAGTTTTTAAGAGTGATCAAGCATATATATAGATTTAAGATGCTAGTATATTTCCTGTTGAATGTTTCACCAAACTAAAGCTTCTTAAAAGTTACTTTGAGGCTGGGGGTGGTGGCTCATGCCTGTAATCCCAGCACTTTGGGAGGCTGGGGCGGGAGGATTGCTTGAGTCCAGGAGTTCGAGACCAGCCTGGGAAACATAGTGACACCTCATCTCCACAAAAAATAGAAAAAAATCAGCCAGGCATGGTGGCTCACTCATGTAGTCCCAGCTACTTGGGAGGCTGAGGTGAGAGAATCACCTGAGCCTGAGAAATCAAGGCTGCAGTGAGTCGCGATTGTGTCATTGCATTCTGGCCTGGGCAACAGTGCAAGACCTTGTCTCAAAAAAAAAAAAAAAAAGTGCTACTTTTAAGCTAGTGGCACTATCTTTTATAGTCTATTGTTATGAATTCAGTCATCAACTCTGGCAACAGGATGCTTTTCAAAATTTACAACCTGCTTTGGCCTTTGTCAGCAATCTTCCCATAACTCAACTATGATAATGACATTGCATATTCGCACATTAGGATGAATTAATGTTAACTAGAGATAAGCTGAGATATTTACTTTTAGTATCTGGTTAGAAATTAGTCCTAAAAATTTTTAATTGTTATTTTAAAAAATTAAGCAAGTATTATGTAGAATAATGTCTTTTAATAGTTTGTTTAGAGTGAATAGGTCAGATGGGGCTAATTGTGATCATCCTGTCAGTGAGGGCCTCATTCTGTTTGGCTGGGATTAGGTCTCATGAAAAAAAAAAGTGATCGCTGTGACTGCTCAAATTATGAAAACCTTTCTAGGATTGTGCTGCAATTGCAAAATATGTTCTTGAGTCTGCGGGCTTTGTTATCTATCTTAATGATCTTACTTGCATGTTTACATTTGGTATTTGCTTCAGTTAAGAAATTTCACCAGTTTTTAGTTTTGAATTTTTTTCCTCATTTAATAATTTCATATAAAGTATACGTATAGGCTATATATACAAATATATAGTCTATACATCCACATTTGAAAATATGTCATTTATTTCAAAAAAGGGAAAATAAATAACACATCAATTATTTTATATTAAATTATATTCTTTTGGCCCTGTAAGTGTCCAGTAGCTTATTATCAAATAGAATATATTAGTATGTCATTCCAAAATATTGTGATGATAACTGTGTAGCAGATCCTTGATGATCATATTTTCAAAAAAATGAAAGAAAGTAAACAATAAAATCTCTCAACCAGTATAATAAATTATATGGTGGCATTGTTAGCACTGACACACTCATCTTCATTTTAGGAACATTCACTAGTGGTTACTAATCTTAGGTTGAAAGGAATTTTTTTTAGAGATATTTAACTATATTATTAAAAGTTTCCTGGAATTTGGGGCTCTATTTTGGAATTTTTCCCCCGTAAGTGTATTTATTCATTTATCCATAAAATGTTTATTACTTCCTTACTCATAATAGGGGTTCAATGGGTATTGTCTTATGGATAAATGATTAAATAGAACGCAAATGAAGGTGATATGCATACTTTCTTTGATGAATTCTTCCCTATCACCTTTTTGTTCTTTGGTTCATTGATCTTTCATTGATTAAGAGTCTGTAATTTATCACCCCTGACACTGGATTTCACACTAATAAGTTCAGAGACAGGAATCATATAGATAAGAGTTGAGAATTCTTTCTGCAAGTGTGTATTTCTTAAAAAACGTAAAGACATTTTTGTACCCAGACCCCTCCATCACCTAAAAAGAAATGTACATATGGTGGTGAGAGTTTATTTCTTTTTCTTTCTTTCCTCTGAGAAATAGAGAAAAAGAGGCCATAACCTGAGGAAAGATGGGAGAGGACATATTTCTGCTTCAAGAAAGAAAGATGTGGAATACTCTTGGGGGAATGGGGGAAAGTGAATGCATTATAGGACAAAGGGTGTTGGGTACCATTAAGCTCCCATTTGAGATGAGAGATCACAAATGATGTCAAAGCTTTCTTGCCTGAGTGCTTCCCTCCAACTACATGCAACTTTGTGATTTCAGACCCCAAGGAGGGTTAGATGTGGCTTAAAGAATTATGCTTTACCCAAGCAAATACCCTAGAGAGAGGAAGGCATCAGGGAGTTGTGTGTTTACATGTCTAAAAGAAATGTAAGTTCAGGCTAGTAAGGCTAGAAAGTAAGAAATGGAGTTCAGGCTAGTAAGACTAGAAAGGAGGACATGGGGGTGGGGTGGTAAGGAACATAGAAAATGCAGTAGAAAGATATGATTTTATGATGGAGTATACTATGCTGTTTATTTTCTTTTTTCTGAATGGAAGCTTTCATTGTTCCTTCATATAGTATTTTGGTTTTTCTCTGTTTTCTTTTTTCTTCTTTAAGGTCTTGTTTTTCATTCTATTTTATTTTTAGAGCAATTTTAGGTTCTTAGCATATACTTTTGTATGCTTCAAGAGTTTCTCTTTGTAAAACAAGTAAGACCAAGAGGTATTAGAAGAGTTAAACTTTATTTTTAATTTTTGTGGGTACATACTATATATATATAATAAACATATATATTTATAATATATTTATATACAAATATATAGTTATAACATATATATAAATATATATTTATAATATTTATATATATTATATAAATATATATTTATAATATTTAGATATATATTATATAAATATATATTTATAATATTTAGATATATTTTTATATAAATATATATTCATAATATTTATATATATTTTATATAAATATATATTCATAATATTTATGCATATTATATAAATATATATTCATAATATTTATGCGTATTATATAAATATATATTCATAATATTTATGTATATTATATAAATATATATTCATAATATTTATGTATATATAAATATATATTCATAATATTTATGTATATTATATGAATATATATTCATAATATTTATGTATATTATATGAATATATATTCATAATATTTATGTATATTATATGAATATATATTCATAATATTTATGTATATTATATGAATATATATTCATAATATTTATGTATATTATATGAATATATATTCATAATATTTATGTATATTATATGAATATATATTCATAATATTTATGTATATTATATGAATATATATTCATCATATTTATGTATATTATATGAATATATATTCATCATATTTATGTATATTATATGAATATATATTCATCATATTTATGTATATTATATGAATATATATTCATCATATTTATGTATATTATATGAATATATATTCATCATATTTATGTATATTATATGAATATATATTCATCATATTTATGTATATTATATGAATATATATTCATCATATTTATGTATATTATATAAATATATATGTATCATATTTATATATTATATAAATATATATGTATCATATTTATATATTATATAAATATATATGTATCATATTTATATATTATATAAATATATATGTATCATATTTATATATTATATAAATATATATGTATCATATTTATATATATTATATAAATATATATGTATCATATTTATATATTATATATGTATAATATTTATATATATTATATAAATATATATGTATAATATTTATATATTATATAAATATATGTATAATATTTATATATTATATATTTATAATATTTCTATATTATATAAATATATATTTATAATATTTCTATATTATATAAATATATATTTATAATATTTCTATATTATATAAATATATATTTATAATATTTCTATATTATATAAATATATATTTATAATATTTCTATATTATATAAATATATATTTATATTTATATATTGTAAATATATATTTATAATATATATATATTATATAAATATATAATATATATTTATAATTATATATTTATATAATATATGTTTATAATATAAATATAAAATATATATATTTGTGGGGTACATGAGATATTTTGATACAGAAAGGCAAAGTAAAATAATCACATCAGAGTAAATGGAGTATTCATCACCTCAAACATGTATCCTTTGTGTAACAAACAATCCAATTATACTCTTTTCATTATTTTTAAAAGTGCAATTAAATTATTTTTGACTACAGTTACTGTTCTGTGCTAGCAAATACTGTTTTCTACCTATCTTTCTAACTACTGTTTTTACCCATTAACCATCTCCACTGCTTCCCCCACCCCACTATGCTTCCCAGCGTCTAGTAACCATCCTTCTACTCTCTCTCTTTCCATAGTTCAATTGTTTTAATTTTTATCCCCCACAAATAAGTGAGAATATGTGAAGTTTCATCTCTCTGTGCCTGGTTAATTGCACTTAACATAATGACCTCTAATTCCAGCCATGTTGTTGCAAATGACAGAATCTCATCCTTTTTATGGCTGAATAGTATGCCATTGCGTGTATTTACCACATTTTCTTTATCCATTCATCTGTTGATGGACACTTAGATTGCTTCCAAATGTTGGCGATTGTGAATAGTGACACAGAAAACATGAGAGTGGAGATATCTCTTCTATATACTGATTTCCTTTCTTTTGGGTATGTACCTAGCAGCAGGATTGCTGGATCAAATGGTAGCTCAATTTTTAGTTTTTTGAGGAACCTCCCAACTGTTCTCCATAGTGGTTATAGTAATTTACATTCCCACCAACAGTGTACGGGGGTTTCCTTTTCTCTACATCCTCACCAGCATTTGTTATTACCTATCTTTTGGATAAAAGCCATTTTAACTGGGGTGAGATGATATCTCATTATAGTTTTGATTTGCGTTTCTGTGATGATGAATGATATTGAGCATATTTTTATATGCCTGTTTGCCATTTGTATGTCTTCATTTGGCAAATGTCTATTCAGACCTTTTCTCATTTTTTGATCAAATTATTAGATATCTATCTATAGAGTTGCTTGAATTCCTTATACATTCTAGTTATTGATCTCTTGTGAGAAGGAATCTTTCACTTCTTTTGTTAAATTAATTCCTAGGTATTTAATTTTATGTGTGACTATTTTAAATGGGGTTACTTTTTAATTTATTTTTCACATTGCTCACTGTTGGCATATAGAAATGCCACTGATTTTTGTATGTTGATTTTGTATCCTGCAACTTTACTGAATTTGTCCTAATTACTTTTTTGTGATGTCTTTAAGTTTTTCCAAATATAAAGTTATATCATCAGCAAATAATGAATTTGACTTTTTCCCTTACAATCTGGATGTCCTTTATATCTCTCTCTTGTCTGGTGACAGTGGGCATCCTTACCGTGTTCCCAATCTTAGAGGAAAGGCTTTCTGTTTTTCTTTATTCAATATGATACTAGCTGTGGGTCTGTCATACATGGATTCTATTATGTTGAGGTATTTTTCTTCTATCACCATTTTTTGCAGGTTTTTATCATGAAGGGATGTCAGATTTTATGAAATGCTTTTTTCGGCAACAATTGAAATGATCATATGGTTTTTGTCCTTGATTCTGTTGATATAACACATTGATTGATTTGTGTATGTTGAGCCACCCTTGCATCACTGGGATAAATCCCACCTGGTCATGACTAATGATCTTTTCAATGTGTTGTTGAATTCGGCTTGCTAATATTTTGTTGAGGATTTCTGTGTTAATATTCATCAGGGATATTGGCTTGTAGTTTTCTTTTACTTATGTATCTTTGTCTGGTTTTGGTATCAGGGTAAAACTGGCCTAGTAGAATGAATTTGGAAGTATTCCTTTTCCCTCTATTTATTGGAATAGTTTGAGTAGGATTTATATTAGTTCTTTAAATCTTTGGCAGAATTCAGCAGTGAAGCCAGTGGGTCCTGGGCATCTCTTTTATTGAGGACTTTTTATTATGACTTTGATTTTATTAGTTGTTATTGGTCTGTTCAGGATTTGGATTTCTTCCTTGTTCAATCTTGGTAGGTTGTATTGTCTAGGAATTTATCTATCTCTCCTAGATTTTCCAATTTGTTGGCATAAATTTGCTTGCTCATAGTAGCCACTCATGATCCTTTCAATTTCTGTGGTATCAATTGTAATGGCTCCCTGTTCATGTCTGATTTTATTTACTTTGGTCTTCTGTCCCTTTTTTTTTAATTCATTGGTCTGCCTAAAGGTTTGTCAATTTTATCTTTTCAAAAAAAAAACTTTTTGTTTCATTGATCCTTTGCATTTTTTCTTTATTTCAATTCATTTTTTCTGCTTTAATCTTTATTATTTTTTCTTCTACCAATTTTGAGTTTAGTTTGCTCTTGCTTTTCTAAATAAATGATGCATTCTTTAAGACGCATCATTACATTATTTATTTGACATTTTTCTTAGTTTTTGATGTAGGCACTTATATTTATAAACTTTCCTCTTAGTACTGCCTTTGCTATATCCCATAGATTTTGGCATATTGTGTTTTAATTATCATTTTTTTCAATAAAGTTTTCAAATTTCCTTCTTAACTTTTTAATTGACCCAGTGGTCATTAAGGAGCATATTTGTTTAATTTCCATGTGTTTGCATAGTGTCCAAGACTCCTCTTGTTATTGATTTCTAGTTTTATTGCATTGTGGTCAGAGAAGATGCTTGATATTATTTCATTTTTTTTGGAATATTTTAAAATGTTTTTTTATTTTGACATGTTATTCTAACATGGTCTGTTCTTGAGAATGATCCATGTGTTGAAGAGAATAATTTCCAAGCTGTTGGAATGTATTTCCAAGCTGTTGGATGAAATGTTCTGTATATACCTATAAAGGTCATTGGTTATATAATGCGGATTAAGTTTGATGTTTCTCTGTTGATTTTCTATCTGGGAGATCTGTCCAGTGCTGAAAGTGGGGTGTTAAACTCTCCAGCTATTATTGTATTGGCCTCTCTCTTTAATCTAATAATATTTGCTTTATGTATCTGGGTACTCCAGTAATGATTGCATACATATTTACAATTGTTATATCCTCTTGCTGAATTGACCACTTTATCATGATATGATGTACTTCTTTGTTTCTTATAGTTTTTGTCTTACAATCTATTTTGTCTTATATAACTACTCCTGCTCTTTTTTTGGTTTCCATTGGCATGAAATATCTTTTTTCACCCCTTTATCTTCAATCTATATGTGTCTTTACAGGTAAAGCATGTTCCTTGTAGGCAACAGATCATTGGGTCTTTTTTAAATTTTTTTAATCCATTCAGCCATTTTATATCTTTTAATTGGATAATTTAGTCCATTTAACATTTCAGTGTTATTATTGATAAATAAGGACTTGCTCCTGCCATTTTGTGATTTTTTTTTCCTGGTTGCTTTGTGGTCTCTCTTCCTTGGTTTCTTCCTTCCTATCTTTCTTTTAGTGAAGGTGATTTTTTCTGGTGGTATGATTTTTTTTTTTTTAATTTTTGTGTATTTGTTGTAATTTTTTAATTTGAGATTATCACGAGGCTTGTAATTACTATATTATAAATGATTATTTTAAACTGGAAACAACTTAACACTGATTGCATAAACAACCAAACAGAAAACTAATAAAACCCTACACTTTTAACTTTGTTCCTCCACTGTTTAAAATTTTCTTGTTTCTATTTATATCTTATTGTAACTTCTCTGTCTTGAAAAGTTGTTGTAGTTCTTATTTTTGATTGGTTCATCATTTAGTCTTTCTACTTAAGATAATATTAGTTTACACATCATAATTATAGTGTTATAATATTCTGTGATTTTTTTTTCCTTCTGACTGAAAAACTCTGTAGCATTTCTTGTAGGATAGATCTGGTTGATGAAATCCCTCAGCTTTTGTTTGTCTTAGAAAGCTTTTATTTCTCTTTCATATTTGAAAGATATTTTCACTGGATATTCTATTCTAGGGTAAAAGTTTGTTGATGTTGTTTTTCTTTCCTTGCTTCAGCACTTTAAGTATATCATGCTGCTCTCTCCTGGTTTGTAGGGTTTCCAGTGAAAAGTCTGCTGCCAGATGTTTTAGAGCCCAATTGTGTGTCTCTTTTTTTTTTCTTTTTGCTTGCTGCTTTTGGGATCATTTATCCTTAACCCTTGGGAGTTTCATTATTAAATGCCTTGAGATAATCTTTGGGTTCAATCCACTTGGTGTTCTATAACCTTCTTTTACTTGAACATTGATATCTTTCCCTAGATTTGGGAATTTTCTCCAGTATTATTCCTTTGAATAAACTTTCTACCTCTATCTTTTTCTTTACCTCCCCTTTAAGGGCAATAACTCTTAGATTTGTCCTTTTTAGTCTATTTTCTAGATCTTGTAGGTGTGCTTCATTCTTATTCTTTATTCTTTTGTTTTCTCTGACATCTTATTTTTAAATAGCCTGTCTTCAAGCTCATTAATTCTTTCTTCTACTTGCCCAGTTCTGTTATTGAGAGACTCTGATACATTGTTCAGTATGGCAGTTGCATTTTTTCAACTCCAGAGTATCTGCTGATTCTTTTTAATTACTTCAATCTCTTCGTTAAATGTACCTGATAGAATTCTGAATTTCTTCTGTGTTCTCTTGTATTTACTTGGATTGCCTCAAAACAGCTATTTTGATTTCTCTGTCAGAAATGTCACATATCTCTATTTATCCAGGATTGGTTTTTGGTGCCTTATTTAGTTCATTTTGTAAGGTCATGTTTTCCTGGATGGTCTTGATGGCTGTTGATGTTTGTTGGTGTCTGGGCATTGAAGAATTAGGTATTTATTGTAGACTTCACAGATTGGGCTTGTTTGTACCTGTTCTTGTGAAGACTTTTTACATACTTGAAAGGACTTGGGTGTTGTGCTCTAAGCCATATCTGCATCAGGGTCCACCAAAAGCCTAGTAATGCTGTGATTCTTGCATACTCATTGTGGTACTGCCTTGGTGGTCTTGGGTAAGATCCAAAAATCTTCTCTGGATTACCAGGCAGAGATACTTGTTCTCTTCCCTTATTTTCTCCCAATCAAATGGGGTCTCTGTGATGACCTGCCTGGAGTTGGGCATGAGGAGGCACAAGCAACCCTGTGGCCACAACCAGTGAGACAGCACTGGGTCAGAATTGAAGCTAGCACAGCACTGAGTCTCACCAAAGGCCCATGGTAACCGCTGCCTGGCTACTGCCTATGTTTGCTCAAGGTCCTAGGGCTCTACTATCTGCAGGTGGTGAAGCCAGCTAGGCTTGTGTCCTTCCCTTCAGGGCAGTGAGTTTCCCCAGGCCTCAGGCGGATCCAGAGATGCCATCTGGGAGCCAGGAACTGAAGTCAGAAACCTTAGAAATCTACCTGGTGTGCTATTTTATTGAAGGTAAGATGGTGTTGAAACTGCAAGACAAAGTCCTTCCCACTCTTCCCTGTCCCTTCCATGGACAGAGGAGCCTCTCACTTTGGCAGACACACAGGGAGTACTGCCAGGCTAGTGCTGATGCTCCCATAGGCTAAAAGGCTCATCAGCGAGCTTATGGTAAATGCTGTCAGGCCTGGGATTCACCCCTCAGGGTAGTGGGCCACCCTCTGGTCCAGGGCAGACCTAGAAATACCATCCAAGAGCTAAGGCCTAGCATCTGAGACCCCAAGAGCCCACTTGGTGCTCTGTCCCACTGTGGCCAAACTGGTCTCTGAAGCCAGCATTTCTCAAAAATCTTACTCAAGGTCCATGGTGTAGTACCTGGGTATTGCTGTTGGTTCTTCAGTGACCAAGGGCTCTTTAGTCAGCAGGTAATTCATTCTTCCAGGACTAGGTCCTTCCCTTTCAGGGAGTGGGTTCCCTTCTGGCCCAGGGTGTTCCCTGATGTGTTGTCTGGGAGCTAGTACCTGGAATGGGGGCCTCATGTCCCTACCAAGGGGTGGGCTTATATTCAAGATGTAAGACAAAGTCCTCTTTACTCTTCCCCCTTTTCCCCTCAAGCAGAAAGAAGGAGTGACTTTTTTTTTTTTTTTTCTGTATGCTATATTGCCTGGTGTTGGGGAGGGGCAGTACAAACACTTCCTTAGCCGTCCTGGCTGGTGTCCCACATCCCCTGTCTCTGAGCCTAGGACTTGCCTAGCAATTACAGTCCTTATGGCCTAGAATGCCTTTCTAGTTTATTTGGTACCCCAGAGCACTTTAGCCCATGGTGGCGAGGCTTGACATAACCCACGTTTCAACCGCTGGGATGGACAATTCTCCTCTGGCTAGGAGTGGTTTAAATGCTCCCTTTGTGTGTGGGCATTGGCTGAGTTTAGCCCAGTTCTGATTTTCACCATGACAGAGCAGTACTGAGTTCAGGGCAATGAGTTCGGCAGCACTGGGTTCCACAATCACTGTACTGTGTCTCCCCAGAGAACACATATTCTCCACGCCATGGAGGCCACTGCTTGAGGATGGGGTAGGAGTAGTATAAGCAGTTCAATACTGTCTTTTTTACCATCTTCAGTGCTTCTTGGTGATATGAAGTAAAACCACGTAATGTGATTGCTCACCTGATTTTTGGTTCTTATGAAGGTGCTTTTTTTGTGTAGATGTTACATTGCTGTTCCTGCAGGGGAAGAGAGGAAACTGGTGAAGGCTTCTATTTAGCCATATTGGTCTGCCCCATCTGGAATGTTCTCCAGAATATTTAAACTTTAGGTTGTTGTCTACTGAGGCCTGATCTTTGTGCTTTATTATGAGGTCATTCCAAATAACAGCTGAAAAAAGAGATGTCACCTGTAATCTATCTTGTTACCTGAGGTTTCAATCTGATCTCCTTATAAGGCTTCCTCTTCCCAGTCTCCACTTGTTCTCTTTTCAGCTTAGGTACACAAATAAAGTGGTTATTTCAACCCACAAGGATCCAAATTATGACACTCTTGCTTATTTAGATTTTAGGCTACAAAAAAATGAAAAGAAAAAAAAAAAAAGTAAGAGGGCCAGGTGCAGTGGCTCATGCCTGTAATCCCAGCACTTTGGGAGCCCAAGGCGGGCAGATCACAAGGTCAACATGGTGAAACCCCGTCTCTACTAAAAAAAAAAACTTAGCCTGGCATGGTGGTGCACACCTGTAGTCCCAGCTACTTTGGAGGCTGAGGCAGGGGAATTGCTTGAACCTGGGAGGTGGAGGTTGCAGTGAGCCAAGATCACATCACGGAACTCTAGCCTGGCAGCCTTGTGACAGAGCAAGACTCTGTCTCAAAAAAAATAAATAAATAAAGAGTAAGAATTATGAATTGAAGATACTGGTGAGTCTTAGGCATTTAGAGAATTAGCATATTGAAGGAAACAACCTGGAGAGATAGGAGTAGTGGTTGGTGAGGAGGATGTTTCAATTGAGTTCTTAAATAAATAGCACTTATTGGTAATTAACAAGCATAGATCATAGCACTTATTGGTAATTAGCAAGCATAATATGATCATGTGAGTTTCAGAGGTATGTAGAGAACCATACATTGAAGAAGAGGACAAGTCGCTGAGAGGCCAGGACTGAAAGTCATCAGTGTGGATAATGAAATTACCAAGGATTTTGCTAAGAGTGGTTGTGGAGAAATTATCATTAAGTCAGTCTCAGGGAATAAGTAGGGAGACTAACGAGTCTAAAAAAGGTTATAATTAGGGAGAAAGTTAGTGAGTATAACAAGAAGGGTTTGGAGAACCAAAGCGATAACATTTTGGGGAAGTGGGAGGGAGAAAGAGCTTAGAAATGACTAGCAGGCCCTGTGACAGTTCTTGAGAAGTCAGCTGGACACCTACTCCATGTCTAGGCCTTTGCAGGAAGAATGTAATAAAGAAAACAGCCACCACTTAAGAGAACATTAGGGAAAGCAGTATCCTTAGTACAGAGCCAGTTTCAATTAGTGAAAAATATTAATGAGAATGTCGAGACTAAAGATGTACGAAGTTTCACCAAAACTGACCATGAGTTTCAAAGAATTACCATGCATAGGTTCCAGGATATATATAGGGGTGTTACATAACTGAATGAAATTTGAGAGTGATGGTAACACATTTGGAGTTTAAATCCTAGAAACTCATTATGCAAACATAAGAAACTAGAAAGATTTGTATAACACTCTCTATTTCACAGAAATATATTCTAGAATGTGCAAGTGATTACTTGTTTCGGAATAATTGGATTTTGGAATATAATGATTTGATTGATGGTATTTTGCTTAACTGAGATCATCTACTTATAAATTAACCAACATTTAAATAATTAACATACAATAAAATAGAATCATCAAAACTCTTTTAAGAATATTTTAATATTTTTATTCTATGTAAATCCATTGCTTTTCAGTTGATATTTTATATCCTAATTATTTGTGCATATTTTTAATGCAGAAGGGATAAGATGGGAGGGTGAGATTGACTCTACATTGATTAATAAATATAAGAAATAATTTTCTGAGAGAGAATGAGGGTTGTGTGTGTGTGTGTGAGAGAGAGAGAGAGAATGTGGGTGTGTGTGTGAGTGAGAGAGAGAGAGAGAAAGACAGAGAGAAAGAAAGAGAGAAGAGAGAGAGACAGAGACAGACATGGAAAGGAAAGTGGAAGAGATACCTTTAGGATGTTTTTGATTACTGAGCTAAGCAAGCAGTGAGTCACTTTTCGTAACAGAAAAGAGAAAGCTGGCAGCTACTGAATAGAGTCAGCTGGTTAGAAGATGTCGGTCAGTCAGAGAAAGAGAGGACGTCTAACAATAGCTGCCTGTGTTACATGGCATTTGAAATTACTGAGATAAGAGACCTTGGCAAATTACACCTTGGTTGCTTTATTTATTGATGGAAATAAAATATTTTATAGGAAGTAAATTGATAGTGAGAGTTTGGTATTCATTACTTTTAAAAAGGATAGACATGTCTTAGTGATCCAAGCTTAAATTCACATCAAATGTGAGAATAAATAACTTCTGAACATATTATAAATAAAAAGTAAAGCCTAAGTGATGTTAGTTATACTTATTGTGATAGCTCAGACCAAATTGTACATAATTGTCATGAAGAAAGAAATTAATGTGTCAAGTTATAATTCAATTTTGAAAAGCTCTTCAATGCTTTACCAAGATGCGTTTGAATAGTAATATCAGTTTTTCTGTGAAGTAATAGGTTAATCATTCAAAAAGGGAAACTTAAGCAGAGAAAAGGAAAAATTACAGACAGTGACAGACATGATTCAAACTGAAGTCCATTAAATGCCAACCCAGTGTTCTTTTAAAATGGTAGCATTGGGAGATATACCTAATGCTAGATGACGAGTTAGTGGGTGCAGCGCACCAGCATGGCACATGTATACATATGTAACTAACCTGCACAATGTGCACATGTACCCTAAAACTTAAAATATAATAAAAAAAAATTTTTTTAAGTATAAAAAATAACAAATTTTAAATAACTACTGCTTATGTACCTGGTGGTTTCAGAAGGTAATGAAATGAAGAAATTATGATTAAGAGAAACTTTACATTTATTATGTAAACGTGAAAGATACTCATAAAGTATAGCTTTGGGTATATGCCACCAATTTCTGAGCCTTTACAGAAATTTGTATGTCAAATATGCTTGTTTTTCATTATCTCCAACTTTTGCAGGTATTAAATTTCACGTACCTCTGATCTAAGTTATTTGTCACATGTGCATCTAATTTTCAACAAGAAAAGATTATTTTGATATATCAAAATGATCATTATATTTTTCCTTGTGTATTCATATTTTGTGCCTTTACAGCCACTTCAGTAGGAAATCAGGAATTATATATGCTGTTAGATCTGCTATATTTAATTCCAATATTTTAAAATATATAAATAACTTAAAATCATAAAACTACTAAAAAATGAAGACAATGTTAAAACCTTGCAGTTTTATGCTTTTAATACATTAACCGAGATTCACAAATATAATTGTATATATTAACTATAAAAAGTATAATAAAAATGAATGGGAAAAATCTCTAGAAAGAATCAAAAACAACTATTATATTTTTATTCATTTACTACATAATGATTCTACACATCCTATGTGACAGACTTACTGTACTTGGTGCCCTGGAGCTTATGAAGATGAGTTAGACGCTGATCCCTTCCTTCTAGGTGCATAAATTCCAATAAAGTAAATAATTCATAAGATAAATAAGCATAAGCTTGTTAGATAAGGAGCCATACATCAGAAAGTGATAGATAAAATGTTACAGGCATTTTGAAAAAAAAGGCATAGCTTCTTCTGGGGAACCTGGAGAGGCTTTTTGGAATATTTGGCATGAAGCTGCTTATCAAAGGTTAGATAGTTTTTGGAGTTGAAGACAGTATCAAAGAGTGAGAGCTAACCCACCAACAAAGAGATGATAAAGCGAGTTAATTAAAATGCTTGGAACAGAAAAATAAGCTAAGTGGGAGAATCAGAGATGTGAAACAGAGAAAAAAAAACAAGGTTGGAAAATCGTTGGACTTTGTTCTGTAGGTGATGAGAATCTTTGAAGATTTTAAACAAGGCTGTGAGACAATAAGAGCTGTACATCAAGATTAGTTCTGTAAATATGGAATACTTTCCTAAGTGGGGCATTATTTTTGAAAATTTTAAAAGTAAAAAGAAGGAATTTAAATAAATAATAGATAGATTAGATGGAGAGATAGATAGTTTATATCTCCTTACCTGGAGCAGAAGCCACTGAGTCACAAAGTTCTAGGAACATTTAAAAATTAATCAAGAAAAATTGTGGAGAGTGAATGAAGACTAGGCAGAGATTGGGCAAGCCCTATAAGTCTGCAGTCTTAGCAGGAAGAACCCACTTTATTCTGTGTTTCATCTCTGGAATTTCCAGCAGGTTCTCATAGTAAATCTCTGAGAAAGATTCCTTCTTGGTTCTAGCAGGTGGAGGGGAAGAGTAATCATGGCTAAAAACAGAATATTCTCCACAACAAGACTTAGTTTCCAGTAGAAAAGACCTTATAAGAGTTGTGTTACAGGTCTGGGATAAAGGCATTCCTGCCACTAATAGATACTCTAGGTTTTCTGTCACACCTAAGATAAGGTGTTAGGAAGGAAGCTATACCACAGGGGACACATTTATGAAGGTCACAGGCCAGAGACACAAGCACACTAAAAGATTAAGGTTAATTATGCATTATTTAGTTTGCTGTTTTTGTCTTAATTTGCTTAGAATAATGGGCCCCAGCTGCATCCATGTTGCTGCAAATGACATGATTTGATTCTTTTCTATGGCTGCATGGTATTCCATAGTGTATATGTATCACATTTTCTTTTTCCATTCCACCACTGATGATCACCTACATTGATTCCATGGCTTTACTATTGTGAATAGTGTTGTGATGACATGAGTGTGCATGTCTTTTTGGTGAAATGATTTGTTTTCTTTTGGGTATATACCCAATAATGAGATTTCTGGGTCAATAGGCTCACTACCTAGGTAACAGGAACAATTGTACCCCAAGCCTCAGCATCATGCAATATATCAATGTAAGAAATAACAAATCTGCACATGTACCCCTTGAATTAAAAATTAAAGTTGAAATTTAAAAAATTAATTGTAAGGTGGCAGATAGCTTCCACTCCACACATCTTACCATGACACCCATAAGACTCCAGTAGAATAATAATAGTAGATTACAGTGAAAAGCAATGTAAGACACAGATTTTTTTCTGAGGAGCAGTATTAACAGAAGCCTAATGTCAAGAAAAGAGAAAAAAAAATGAAGATACTAGAGACTGATATACCAAGACAGGTAATAAAATGAATCATATAAAATACTCAAAACTTGAGAATATAAGTTCTCAAATAAAACTGAGAAGGCAGAAAACAAGAGGCTTAAAGAAAAATGACATGCAACAAATTGAAAGCAGTTATTTAAATGTTAGATATTAACCCAAAGCCCAACTATATGGTGGTTCTTAGAAACTCAACTTAAATATAAATATATAGATAGGTTAAAAGTAAAGGAATTAAAAAACACATGACATGCTAACTCTAATGAAAATAAAATAAGAGTAACTATATATTAATTTTAGATAAACTCACCTTCAGAATAAATAAAATTATTAGGGATAGAGGGGGGCATTACACAATGATAAAGAGATCAATTTTCTAAGAAGACATAACAATACTAAACATGTATGTACCGCACAACAGTGTCAAAACGTGTAAGGCAAAAACTGAGGGAACTGAAAAGAGAAATAGACGTATCCATTACTATAGTTGAAGATTTCAACATTCCTCTTTCAGTAATTGATATATCAAGCAGGCAGAAAATTAATGAAAATACAAATGAATGTACAATAGTATTAATCAACTTGATGTAATTTACATATTTAGAATACTACATCAAGGAACAGCAAAAAAACACATTCTTCTCAAGCTCATATGGAATACTCATGACAACAGACTATACTCTGGACTAAAAAACACAACTTATCATATATTTAAAAAATAAAAATAATTGAAAATATGTTCTCAGAGTATAACAGAATTTATTATAAATCAGTAACAGACAGATAGTTGGAAAAATCCCCAAATATTGAGGGACTAAAGAACACACTTCTAAATCACATATGGGTCAAAGGATAAGTATCAAGATGTTTAAAAAATAATTAGATCTAAATTTAAAAATGAAGTTACAACTTACCCAAATTTGTAGGATGCAGCAAAAGAAATACTTATAGGGAAAGTGATCATGATGAATATCTATGTCATCAAAGATAATTCTAAATTCAAGAATCTAAGTTTACACCTTAGAAAAATTTGAGAAAGTATTGTATTCTATTCTCTGACTAATCCTAAAGTAAGCAGTAGAAAAAAATAACAACTGCTTTTAAAATAAAGTTTATTAAAATATAGTTTGCTGGGATTTTGATTTTGATTGCACTGAACCTGCAGACAAAAATGACAATAATTGGCATCTGAATGATATTGAAGCTTCCTATCTATGTACATGAAATATCTCTCCATTTATTCAGGTCTTTTTATGGCATTCTTCAGAGATTTATAGTTTTGCACATAGAAAGCCAATAGCTGTTTTGTTAGATTTATGCCTAAGTATTCCATTGGTTGATAATGTTGCAAATGGTTTTTTTTCTTTAGAATCAAATTCTTATTGTTCCTTGAAAGTATACAAGAAAGCCAGTAACATTTGTATATTATCCTTGTATGCTGTGTTTCCTTGCATTCTTGCTTATTAGTACCAGGAATTTTTATTTCATTGCATTTACTAATAAAACAATCATGCTAGTTCTTTCTTTTTAGAAGGTCATTAATTATTAAAATAATTATACACATACGTGCACATACATATATATATTCAGATTTTTAAATTTCCTCATGCAAGTTTGGGAGGTTTATGTCATTCACAGAACTGAATCATTTTGACTAAGTTATAAATTTTGTGAGTACAGAGTCCTTCATACTATTTGTTTATTATCCTTTTGATGTCCATGGGTGAGTAGTAATTGATTCTTCTTATATTTTGATTTTGGTAACTTCTTCTTTCTCTCTCCCTTTAGTTACTATGGCTACAATTTTATTTTTCAAATAACATTTAGGTGTTAATTTTATCTACTGTTTCCATTTTGAATTTCATTTCTGCTCTAATTTTTGTAATTTTTTTCTACTGCTTGCCTTAGGATTAGTCAGAGAATAGAATACAATATTTTCTCTGGTTTTCCTAAGGTGTAAATTTAGATTATTGAATTTAGAATTATCTTTGATGACATTACTGTTATTCAATATCCTACTGGTACAATAAGACAAAATGATAGAATAAAAAAAGAAGTGAAAGTTATGTAGATTCACAAGGAAGAATTAAAACCATCTGTGATGGTTCATTTTATGTGTCAGCTTGACTGGGCCAGAGGGTTCCCAGATATTTGGTTAATCATTATTCTAGGTGTGTCTGTTAGGGTGTTTCTGAATAAGATTAACATTTGCATGATAAACTGAGTAAAGCAGATTGCCCTCCTCAATGTGGGTGGGCCTTATCTAGTTTGTTGAATACCTGAATAGAATTAAAGGCTGAGTAAGAAAGAATGCCTTCCTCTGACTGACTGTCTTCGAGCTGACAGTGGTCTTTCTCTGCCTTCAAACTTGGATTCAGACTGGAACTTATACCATTGTCCCACTCAGACTCAAACTGGATCAATACCATTGGGTCTTCTGGGTCTGAACTTCTAAGGTCCATAACCATGCGAGCCAATTCCTTAGAATAATCTCTTTCTCTCTGTGTCTTTCTCTATGTACATTATTCTGGAGAACCCTGAATAATACATTATCTTTGTTATTCTATGACAATGTCTTGTATATAGAAAATACATATGAATCTAATAACAGTAATGAGTGAAGACATAATTTACTTTGTTTCTGATCTTAAAAGGAAAGTGTCTAGTTTCACATCATTAAGTATAATACTAACTCTTGGGTTCCTGTGGATATTATTTATCAAGTTAAAATGTTCACTTCTATTCCTAGTTTGCTCATAATGAGCAAATTCACATTATGAATATATGGCTGGCTTTGTCAAATATTTATTCAGCATTAATTGATCGTTAGATTTTTTTCTCTTTACTTTTTGATATGGGTGGATTACATGGATTGATGTATGAATTTTGAACAAGCTTGTATACCCAGAATAAATTTCATTTTGCCAGGGTATATACTTATTTTATATGTTGTTGATTTTTACTTGAAAATATTTAGTTGAGTGATTTTACACATATGTTTATTAGTGTGTGTGTGTAAATTTATTAATACTTACAATGAAAAGAGCTCAACAGTGAGCAGGAAGAAAATAATGTGTGTATATTATATTTAAAAAATATTGTTACATTTTTGCTCATGCAGTACTTCAGCTGATAGTCCTCTGTCTTCTTATAATTTTTCTGAATTATTGTATTTTTAATTTTAATAAATGGTCTCCTTTCACATGTATTGTCACATGTATTATACTTGATATTAAATACAAAATATTTGCAGGGAGTTTAAATTTACCTCTATTTTATATTTACCAAAAATCTGTTACTGAAAGTTAAGTCACTGTGGCAGATGCAGTTTAAGAAAACTATGGATTTATTCTAGCCCAAGAATTCTTAGTCTATTTACTGTGTACATGCATGCTATAATGTGAGGTAAAGGCACATAAGTTTGGAAGAAATCAGAATGGGCTTAATAGAAGAGTCATCATTTGACATAGACCAAAGATTGCATATTGAGTTTCCTCAAGGATCTAGAACCAGAAATACCATTTGACCCAGCAATCCCATTACTGGGTATATACCCAAAGGATTATAAATTGTTCTACTATAAAGACACACACACACTTATGTTTATTGCAGCACTGTTCGCAATAGCAAAGACTTGGATCCAACCCAAATGCCTATCAATAATAGACTGGAAAAACAAAATGTGGCACATATACACCATGAAATACTATGCAGCCATTAAAAAAGGATGAGTTAATGTCCTTTGCAGGAACATGGATGAAGCTGGAAACCATCATTCTCAGCAAACTAACACAGGAACAGAAAACCAAACACCATATGTTCTCACTCATAAGTGGGAGTTGAACAATGAGAACACATGAACACAGGGATGGGAACATCATGCACCGGGGCCTGTCAGGGGATGGGGGGTTAGGGGAGAGAGAGCATTAGGAGAAATGCATAATGTAGATGACGGGTTGATGGGTGCAGCAAGCCACCATGGCACATGTATACCTATGTAACAAACCTGCATGTTCTGCACATGTATCCTGAACTTAAAATAAAAAAAAGACTCATAAAATTAAGGGATATATTCTGGTAATTGGTTATCAATATGTATTGATTATTTGCGGTAGAAATTTGAGTAATTCCCCAAGCAAACAAAAGGATTCTAAGATTTGCAATGTAATTATGGTGCAATATGGCATGTGAAATAAATAAAAGTAAATAACAGCAGTAGTGCATTGTAATCGAAGCAACATCTCCAAGTTGCAAGAATTAAAGTGGGCGATGTTGATAATAAGAAAATACTAAAATGACTGAAAAGAATTAAAATTAACCACTTAGTCAATCAAAATTATTCAGAATTTCTCTATCATTTTCATTATATAATATTTTATAGAACTTACAAACTATTTGGCAAAAGGAAAAATGAAATGCATAGACAAATGAAAAACTCGCTATTATTTATTTGACATTATAGGAAGTATAAAAAGTGACAAGGTGGAACACATTTTGCATCAGGGAAATTTTCAGAGTTGGTGAGTGTAATAATTTTAGGAGCTTGTTTAATTTTTCATTCAAGCCTTTGAATGGAAAATTTTCTCTATTATTCTTCACTGTTGGACATTTTACAGCTTCTCAGCATTTTCCTCAGTATGCGGAGAAATTAAGTTAAAAGGACATAGACTTTGCCACTGTGTAGAACAGAATAGAAAGTTTACAAATTACTGATCAAGACATGGAAAGATCTGTCTAAAATTCATATTTTGGATATTCTGGTAATTTATATTCTCCAAGTTATCACTGTTCTCAATTTCTACGAAGAATGTAGAGTTACCTAAATAAAAGGAAGATCAAAAGCAAATCACTGCAAGTTTCAAATACATTTTATCAAATCAGATCAATGTAATAATTCAGAGGAGAGAGAACTGAAAGAAAGGCACTAAGATAAAATGAGAATGCTTGCCAGGAGCGTGTGAGGTGATCAGGGAGCATGTTGGGACCCTTTGTTACAGAAGGAAATCGGGAGACAACCCAGAAGGCACATCAAAGAGGATTTATTTATGTTTGTGATACTAATGGGGAAATCCCTTAGACTAGAGATTAACATTTTCTGGGTCAGAATGCACTGTTCCTCACGGCACAGTCCCTCACAGCTTCCCTTGGCTAGGAGAGGGAGTTCCCCGACCCCTTGTGCTTCCTGGGTGAGGCGACACCCCACCCTGCTTCGGCTCGCCCTCTGTGTGCTGCACCCACTGTCTAACCAGTCCCAGTGAGATGAGCTGGGTAGCTCAGTTGGAAATGCAGAAATCACCCACCTTCTGCATTGATCTCTCTGGGAGATGCAGACCAGAGCTGTTCCTATTCCGCCATCTTGCCAGCCAACCCCTGGTGGAAGGAGGACAGGCACTTATTTTCACAAGGCAGCAGGAAAGACAGAGATATTTTTTATTCTTAATATCCATTTTTTCACTTACTGCCTTACCATTGTCATTGCAGGGGAAGAAAAACTTACATAATTTCATTTTGAATATTATTTGGCAAAAATATAGATTATAAATTATTGTTCATAGGACATAAGGATTTAGAAAGTGAGTAGAGGGAGAAATGATTCATGGGGATTTTCCACTTTCTTTATCCTTTAGGATTTCATTATTTGGCCACAGTATTACAAAAATTAAACCTTTTCTATTATTCTCCAGGATTCATTAGAATGCACATTTGTTTCTGATGGTGACACTGCATATGACATGTAAAAAGTCGTGTCCAACACGGTATTAAATAAATTATATCCTAATGAGGGAGCAGCAATTTTCATGTTTTAAATTATATATGAAGAGATACAGTATTAACATTTAAATATCAATATATAATCTAGAGAGTGATTTTACATATTTCTAAAAACCTGCTGATATCACCATTTGCAAATGAGGAAATTAAGCTTTGAGAGTGAATATAACTTTGTCACATAATTAATAATTTGTAGTGTCATAATTCCATGCTGATCTTCAAAATCTCTGATCCTACATATATTGAACAGTTCATTATGAAATAATAATGTAGCATGTTATTAGTACTTGTAATCAGTTCATTGTTAATAACATGCTCTTTTTGTTATGCCATGTAGGTATTTAAATATTCCAAAGTCCTTTAAAATAAGAGAAATATAATTTTTTATTTGGTGTCTAAGCCCAAAGATGGTCAGAGAGGCATCCAGGGCTAGCTGTTAGGGGACAATTTGCAGTAGTTCAGTGTGAAATGCTTTAAACTATGATGTTTCTGTTGTACTTAGCTATCATTAAGTATTTGGCCAAGTCTGCACTAATAGGATGTAGCCATAGCAATGAAAATATTTTTATTTGATTATAATTGGATCATTTTGATTACTTGTTAAACTTTTAAAGACAGTATGTCCTGATTTCTACTTAGCCCTCTCAATTTCTTAGATCTGCATTATTTGTTGGAACAATGTAATGTTAGTTAATAATGGTTAATTTTGTTCTTTAAGCCATTCAACTATACTTGGAAAAGAAAAACAGGTTAGTAAAATAGTTTTCAAAATATTCATGTCAGCTGAGCTCGGTGGCTCACGCCTGTAATCCCAGCACTTTGGGAGGGCGAGGTGGGTGGATCACCTGAGGCCAGGAGTTTGACACCAGCCTGACCAACATGGAGAAACCCCATCTCTACTAAAAATACAAAATTAGCTGGGCATGGTGGTGCAGGTCTGTAATCCCAGCTACTTGGGAGGCTGAGGCAGGAGAATCACTTGAACCTGGGAGGCGGAGGTTGTGGTGAGCCGAGATCTCTCCATTGCAATCCAGCCTAGACAGCAAGAGCAAAACTCTGTCTCAAAAAAAAAATAAATAAATCCATATCTACTACTGTTGCCTCAGAAATTAAAAATATTACATGCTAAAAATATTTAGAGACTTCACCAAAGAGGGCATAAAAATGGCCAATCAGCACATGAAAAGTTGATCAACATCATTAGTCACTTTGTAAATGCAAATTAAAACCAAAATGAAATACCACTATACATTATTAGAATGACCCCAAAAAAGGGGTGAAAAGAAAAAAAAAGACAATGCCAAGTGCTCATGAGGATGCAGAGCAATTGTAATTTTTACACATTACCCCTGGGAATGTAAAATGGTACAACCAATTTGGAAAGCAATTTGGCAGTTTCTTACAGTTAAACCTACACATACCGTATGACTCAGCAGTCCTACTCATAAGTATTTATGCATAAGAAATAAAAACATATGTCCACACAAAACTTGTTATAAATATGCATAGCACTTTTGTTCGTAATTACCCCATACTGAAAACTATCCAAATGTGCAGCTGCCGAAAGGATACCCAAATTGTTGTACATACAGACAATGGAATATTACTCAGCAATAAAAAAAAACCCAGACCACTGAACATTACCACAATATGGATTAATCCATACTACAGGAAAGAGCAAGAATTGAAAAGCTGTGTACTCCATTATTCCATTTGTATAACATTTGAAAAAGACAGATCACTGGAGGAAGAAAGCAGATCAGTTTTCACAAAGGCCTGAAGATAGAGGATTTACTATAAAGGGATATGAAAGAACTTTCTCAGGTGATGGAACTGTTCTATATCTTGTTTGTGGTGATATTTACATGACTGTATATATTTGATACAACTCACTGATGTGTACATCTAAAGGGGGAAATATGACATGCATAAATTAGACCTCCCATAAAATTGACATAAATTTAAAACATATATCATTTTTTTAAAAGTCTAATTTGTGGGATTAAAAATTCCCCAATATACTGGATATGTGTATTTTGGGCTGAAGCTGTCAAGGCCTTAACTTTAGATTTTGTATAAAAGCCATATAAATTTTCAAAAGTAACCAATCACAGAATAAAGAGTGTACAATTGTCATAGCAGTGCACGGGCTAAAAGAATTAGAAAACAAAGCAAAAACTGATATTTTTAAAATTCAGGGAAAAAATTAGAAAATTAAATTTAAAGAGTAAGATAGAATATCTTAACTCATGCCACTTCCTCTGGGAAGCCATCTCTGGACATACTATGTGAAATTGCTACATCCTAGACATTCTTAGTCTTCTGTATTTTCTTGTAGTTTTTGTTTGTTTGGTCGGTTGTTGTTTTTTTATTAACAGTTATATTATCTCAAATGGCATGTAGAAATACATGTATTTATATATATATGTACACACACATATATATAAACTTATTTTTAATCTTTATTGTAAGTTACATATCAGATTTGTCTATTGTTTTTCATTTATAGAATACCAGCACCTCATAACTAAGTGCAGTTTCAATATGTATATGCTGACCTAATGAATTGATGAATTATTGAACATAACAAATAAGCTTGGTTTTTGACATATGCAATAACCACATCTACGATGAAGAATGATTGATTAGTTCTTTATTGTATGGGAACATATGTGAATGACTAAAAATAAACCAAGTATTTACAACTTGTTTAGTACAATTACAAGGTAGGATTCATCATCGAATGTAGGTACTAGCTACTATAAAAGGGATTTTTTTATAGTATGCAAAGTTTTAATACTTGCATTGACCTTAAAAATGAGCAGCCAGGCATGGTGGCTCACGCCTGTAATCCCAGCACTTTGGGAGGCCCAGGAGGGCGGATCACGAAGTCAAGAAATTGAGACCATCCTGGCCAAGGAGGTGAAACCCCATCTCTACTAAAAATACAAAAGTTAGCTGGGCGTGGTGGCACACACCTGTAGTCTTAGCTACTCGGGAGGCTGAGGCAGGAGAATTGCTCTAACCTGGGAGGCGGTGGTTGTAGTGAACCAAGATCGTGCCACAGCACTCCAGCCTGGTGACCAAGTGAGATTCCATCTCAAAAAAAAAAAAAAAAAAGTTTTCATAGGTGTTATTTGCAAGACAACCTACACTTTCTCCATGTTTGGAAACAGAAAGTAATTCAACACTGGTGGCCTTGCACACCAGGTTTCTGAGAAAAGATTAAAACCCTAATGCAGTGATTCTCAGTGTGGTACTGACCACAATGGCATCAGCATCATCTGAAACATTATCAGAAATGCAAATTCTGAGGTTTAACCCAAGACCAGCTTACTGCACCTCTGAAGGATGAGCCCAGAAGTTTATGTTATAACAAATTTCTATGTAACCAGAAATCCATGTTATAGAAGGCGTCTATTGTATGTTAACTTTTCTCCTATGCATCTAGAATAGTACTTGTTATATATCATCCTGCAGAAAAATTAAGAAAAGAGTCATCTTTACTTTTGCTTCTAAGATTTTTTTTTCAGGAATAATTTCTCTTATTTCTGATAGACACAACTCATAAACTCTCTTAGTGTCAGTATATTGGTGGTATATGTTATCAGCGTTTGCTTATCTACTACCATCTTTTTCTGGTTCCATAAAAACAACAGCTAAAAAAAACTATACCTACATCATTGATTTTATTAAGCACAATTCTGATAGCTAAAGGCAGAAGGCTTTTATTTAGATTATAAATAAATGATGTTTTGAAACAATGTGTACCAGAATTCTATCCTGATAGTCCATTTTAGCTCCCTAGTATGTGGGAAGTAAATGAAACATGAGGAAATGAAATATCTTCCATGTCAGTAATGGTGTTTACTTTATATATGATAACTTGAAATAAATTCAATAACTTTAGGCGATTTACTGCAGGAGCAATCTCAGATAGCATGTACTCACCATCAAACAGTTCTAAATGACTCTGAACGATTCCTAACATCTATCTTATGGTGAAATGTTGTAAGAATTGTTTAAGCACCTAGGAGGAAAAGGAACAGATATGTTCTGGGGATAAGATTTGTGGAAAAGTATGCTCTGTTGTCACTAGTATAAGAAAAAGTAAATTTTCTGTCAGTGGTTCTTACTGTAACGTCAATATATTTGTTACAAATGTCAGAATAATTGTGTTCTGTATTTCAAGAGAGTAGTGATGACACATGTTTTGAAATTCTACATCATAATATGATAGTTAAGAAAGCAGAAACTGAGGATTCTCTGCCTAGTTTCAAATTCTGGCTCTGAAATTTATAAGCTCTGTGGTCTTGGGCATGTTCTTTATGGAACAGCTATGTTTCAGTTTTCTCACTTACAGAAAAGAAGTTATAGTAACAACTGTACCTCATAGAGTTATGATTATTAAATGAGTAAAAAATTTTAAGTTACTACAAACACTGCCTGGTACAGAGTAAGCATTATCTAAGAAATAAAATTATTTGCCAACAAATTATTTAGATCATTTTGTTCAAAGAAATATGTCTTGTTTATATTCTTATAGATCCAGGTAGGCCAAGTACTATAGTCTGCTATTCCTGCATCATGATTGCTATCTGGGCGGTCTACTCATTAATATTCATTGTCAAGTCCCTAAACTACCTTTACTTATACATTTCTGAAGATGGTGAAAAAATACTATACTTGAAAAAGTTTAAATTTGTAATCTCATTAATTCAATGATCAAATATTTCTCAGTCAACTGTGTTGTGCGTTGTGCTAAAGGCTGTAGAGGCTATATAAAGAATGAGCCTTGGTTGTTTTTAGGGAGCTTTTGGCTCTGTTGAGTAAAGTAGATATTTATATAATATAGCAGAAGTAGAAAGTGAATATTTTCATCTGAAACAGGGAAAAATACAATGACAGTTTAATGACACTTCCTCTGGGCTTGGAAGAATAAAAGTGTTGATTGTAGCAAAAATGCTGTGAAATAAACATTATCATTATTCCCATTTAACAGTTGTAAACAGAACAAATCTGGAATTTCAAGGTAACTTTCCTCAAGCCACAGAGCCCGTCAGTTAGCAGAACCCAGAACCATGTTCAGACTCATCTGATTCCAAAGCCAGATCCTTTTTAGTCTACTTCTTAGGTAAAGGGATGACAGAAATAAGATCTATCTGAACTTCCACTATCAGCATCCTTTTGTTTTAACTTCTCTTGTGTTTGAGCTATTGATCGTTAGTGAGTGGACAGTATGTTAGTCTCACTTTAATAAATGGATTTTATTATATGAAGCTATGATGTAATTAAAATGTGGTTCATTTTGCAATAACAAAACAAGGACTAAAATTAATGTCTTCTGATGAACTATTATAGTTAAGTATATTATTTCCCATAGATTTTCAGAAAACATTAAAATCAATAAGCTAAGTAAAATTTCGCTATTTTATTATCAAATAATTTTATTTTTATGACATTTAAAAACCTTATTTGTTGAAAAATGGTTGAAACAGATAAAGAACATAACCCCATGAATACATTAGTGAAGAACTGTAAAAAGAAAGTTTCCACCGATAATTTACTTTCTCATAGCCTAGTAGGTCAAATATCTTATTCTGCTCTTCCCACATCACCATTGTAATCTGGGTAGTTTATCCCAACAATGGATGTTTATTATTAAGTACCCATAATATATCATGTGCTGTGTTTGACATAAATACCTATATCATAATGAGATGTCATTTCTGTTCTGGGAACTTAAACTGAATACAAATATATATTACTTCTACTTTGAGGTGGTATGGACTTACCATCTTGCCAAATAAGTTGCCATCTGTACAGGGCCTTATAAAAATGGACTGTATTTCCCCAAGTAAAAATGATGAAGGAAAGTTTTACGGAAACTCAGTATAGCACAGCATGAAAATCCAGTCATTCCTAGAATGTATATTTAGAATGATTCTCTTCTCTTTTGGCTATGACACATCTTCCATCATGACGCTAGATTCCTCTTTTCAAACGATGAATTTCGCCACATGGCTCTCCCTCATTAAAAGAAAAATTACCTCCCATTGAAAGGAAGGAAGCAGATATTTCAAATTAGTATTGTTTGATTCCAAAGTCACCAAATTCATGACCTCTTAAAAATGGTCATGGAAAGAACATTGAAACTGGAGACAGAGGTCCTGGAATAAATTTAACTTTCATTTTTTAACAACCAATATGACCTTTCTGGGCACCTGCCAGAGATCAGTCCAATTTGATAAGCAATTTAATAGCTAAGGAAAAAAGTCTGTTTGGGCATTTTTTTCTCTCTTTTCATTTTTTCTCTGCTCTATAAAGTCTTTTCCCTTCCAGGATAAGCATCTCAAATTCCTATAGTCATTCCTCAAAGGACATTTGTGTTTTGTTTTTTTTTTTTTCTAGATTCAACTATCAGACAAGGGAGAAATGAACTGGGGTTATTACTTCCTTTGATCCCAACATTTTGCTTGCCTGAATTAGATGACATTAGAGTTTTTATCCAGATCACTGTTAACTGTGTCAAATGGTTTGCTCATATAAGCTTCCAGTCAAGTGAACCCATCACCCTGGATCCCTCTGGACAAAAGTAGAGGGAAGGGATCAAAAACAGATTCTTCAATTAATAAGCCTCCCACTGTCAAACTGAATTTCCAGGGGCTGTTTGTACCTACAAGACTTTTTATTATATAATGGGTTTCTATGTATGATTGCTCTCATTTTTAATATATTTATAAATCACATTGTCGTCTAATTTAACATTCTAATGTGAAACTTAAAAATATTATTTCTTGATGGTTATTAATAATCAATGTGTAGTTTATATTTACTTTCATTCTAACTTTCACCGAAAACACCAAGATGTAAATTGAACTCTTAGGAAGGTGGGCACCTCAGATACCTAAGCTCCTTTAGTGTGGATCCCTCCCAGACTTCCCACTTCCTATGATAGGAAATTTAGAATAATTTCAAGACCAAAGGCAGTACTAGTCATCACTATGACCTTTTCGGCTACACTCCACATACATAAGGGCTGTTGCAAAAGCAGCTGTCAAGACAATGTTTCTGGACTATGCAAGTTCTATCTAGATTTCCATTGACATCAGTGTATTTGCCTTGGGGCTGTGCAGTGACATTGAGTATCAATGGTGAACTTATTCTCAGAGAAGAAAAAATATAAAAGAGAGAAATATACAGAAGAGGAAAATATTGCAGAGAAACTGAACTTAAAAAAAGAAAAAATATGCAATAGTTTCTTATGGTAGAACCAATGTTATTATGCACATTTCCTGTTTGGAGGTTGACAGAGATTATGATTTCCAGCATATTCAGGCAATGATCAACTATATCATTTTTCTGGTTCACATTTTCTCATGATATGGCCTATATCTTTTAATAACTTTTAATATATAATAAATTGAGAGACCTAATATTAGGTGCTCTTGTACATGTATGTTAGCAACACATATTCTCATAAACCATGAAATTTGAGACTAATTATTATACTGTGCTTATCCTCTTAAGTTTCAAACATTGCAAACCAAGGATTATTCTCCATATTTTACATGACCTTGAAAAACACCTGACCTTTCTGCTAAATAATCACCCAAGTTACTGACATTTCATATCAATAAAAAGTTTTCAGTTAGCCTACCCAGGCGATGTACCATTATTTAACATTTTGTGATCTTGGTAGAAAAATGTAACATAACAATTTAGGTTTAAAAGCCCTGAAGCTAAAGAAACTAATTTCTAAGACTTCAGTGTTATAACTGATGTTCAGGAACTATGAACAAAGAAAATTAATAACTTGTATAAGTTTCTATAATCCTCTCTTGTTATCCCTATCTTTCTGAAATTCATATAAATTTTATCAATGGGTTTCACATCATTCATGCAGACTCAATACTCTGCTGAATGATATAACCTAGTTTGACCACAGCATTTCAAGTAGACAATTATACTAGCAAAAGTCCTAAACTAAGCCTGCCCCTAAAGTAAGTATAAAATGAACCTGAAATGAAAGGTCATACTTAGTTGTCTAAACAAAATGACAATACAGTCCTTCACACAGCGGAGCAGTCTGCATGGAGATACCAGGTTGTACACTCAGCTATATTGTAGATAGAAGCACTGGGAAAGGAAAGGCCACGTCAGTGGGCTTCATCCAGCCACAGGGACACTTAGAGTTGAGCAAGTTGAATTCATTATTCACTGCAGCAAGAGAGAATGCACATGGTGGGGAACCGTGGGGCATCTCAGTAGGAGCAGATGACAACCTGACACAGGATTTGGGCTTGGTTGGAGGAATCTTAGGGAAAGTCTGAGGAAGTAGAGGTTTGCTTTGGGTTGGGTGTTGACAGAAATTTTCTGGCAATTCTATGACTAGCTATCTCAATACATCTTGTCTGTAGGAAGAACAGCCTAGGGCAACCATAAAGCTGTAATTAGTTAAGAAGTACCACTCATTCATTGTGTGAGGGGGGCTCTTTGGTATTTTGAAGTTTTTACAACGATGTTGTTACAACGACGTTGTCTGAAATGAATGTTCTTTAAGATTGTTAATATCCGACAGGAGAACATTATGGCTTATCTGTGAACCCAAGAATTATAAAATCACAATGGGCCTGAGCTGTGAAGTCAGATCAGTTTCCAGTATCACGGTTGGCCTTTCTCTCTCTCTGTCTTTCTCTCTCTCTCTCTTTCTCTCTCTCTCTCATACCCATTTTCTCTCTTTATTACTCTCTCACCCCTCCCTCTTCCCTTCCTTCCCTCCCTCTGTCTTCCCTCCCTCCCTCTGTCCTCTCTCTGCCCCTTCCTTCCCTTCCCTCCCTCCCTCCCTCCCTCCCTTTCTTCCTTCCTTCCTTCCCTCCTTCCTTCCTTCTTGGAAGAAAAACCTCCAACATGGCAGTCTTTTGAGATTTGTGTTACAACTAAGAACTGAACAAAGATCAAGGAAGGCTGTAGGTCCCTGACCCCACAACCTCACCAAGACATGAGAATAAGAAAATCTTAGTCTAAATTCATCCAACTTCATTTTAGTAAACAAGCATAAAACAGTCATATTGCCTGCTCGTATGTCCTTGAATATCTTTCCATAGATATTCCTCATAACTATGAAACTCTGTTGTTGAAGTCCCCAAAGCAGTCACGGACAATATGTAAACAAATTACAACACAACTTTATTTACAAACAGACAATGGCCAGTTTTGGCCTGTCAGCAGTAGTTTACAAAACTCCCACGTAAAGGCAAAACCAACTGATCTTCTGGTCATATTGGGCAACTTCTGTAAAAGATTTGGCATAAAACCAAACAGATCACACAAGGGATTTGAGGCTCACACTTTTTCTATCCAACCATATGACTAACTTATACTACATAATTAACTACCTTTCTTGTGCAGATTTCTATGACACGAATATTGATTCCTGACTAGGGGATTTCAAATGCTAATTAATCAAGTGCTAAGCACCTTTTAAACATAAGTTGCACACATGTGCTTCAAACTCTTCATACCAAAGTATTTAAAGAAAATTATCACTCAGATGATGTATTTGTGAGATTTGGGTTTGTCAGGACAGAGATTCACTTGGGTACCCTAAGTATTGGATATTGAGTGTGAGGATGCATGCGTTGATAAGAGAGATGCATGAAGGATTCATGGGAGGAACAAAACTGTACTACAGCTTGACATTAGGAAGGCTGGAATGAAATGCCATTCAGGAGATGAGACAGAAGTTGGCCAGTTCTTTTGGTTTTCTCCTGTATCTTAATAAGACTCAATTCTGCTTTCCCTACTCCTATTACCTTATCCATCCTGTATCTATATATTTTCTCCTTCACAATTGCATATTAGCTGTAGATTTTGCTTAGCCATCCCTTGACTTTCTCCTATTTTTGGCTCCCTCCTTGCCTCTCTCTTTCCCAAGGTATTTCCACCTGCTGATGTTGCTACTGAATCTTTAGTCATTCACAGAGTTCCCATTTGAATTCTCCAGACAGAGATTTTAATGACAACTTAATCCTGTTGTAAAAATATTTTTCCATCCTTGGTTTTGCTTTTCCTTTTTGGTGGGGTTGTGGCAGAAATATCTAAATTGTGTGTTAGTATTGTCTTTATTTCATATTAACTACACATGAACATAATATGCATGAGTGAGTGAGTGAATATATGAATGGAGAGTTGACTCTCTACAATGTTAACAGGAGAGCCACTGACTTTTTTTCCTTTTAATATTATTTCATAGTAAAAAAAGAAGACATCAACACTTTATTTACTGAAAGTTTGTTAAATGCCAGAAATTGTGCTTGGTGTATTTATGTGTTCCATGTAGTAATATCTTCAAAGCCCAGCAAAGGTGATATTATTCACAGTTTTTCAGTTGAATAAATTGAAGCTAAAAGTATATAATTTTTTCAGTGACCTTCACCAGTTAGTTGTTGAGCTAGAACTTTTACCTGTCTGTATTATTTCTAGATTTTCTGCTATGCCATGCTGCCTCAAAAGCCAGCATAAGAGCAAAAACAGGGATTTATCAGGTGAGCTTCAAAGAAGCATTCTTTGAAGAATATAGGATATCATCATCAAGAATATAGGACATCTGTAATTCCAGCTACTCGGGAGGCTGAGGTAGGAGAATCACTTGAACCCAGGAGGAGGAGGTTGCAGTGAGACGAGATCGTGCCATTGCACTCCAGCCTGGGCAACAAGAGCAAAACTCCATCTCAAAAAAAAAAAAAGAAAAAAGAAAGAGAATATAGGACAGAATCATCAAGATAAGACAAGAAGTTGGCATAGAAAACGGTAATCTCAAAGTCTCCTTTTGACTTGTGGTGGGTGTGCCTCCTCCCAGCCTCCTTGCAAGAGATAATCTAACATGCCATTTATTTTTCTATCTCGGGTAGGTAGAGGTAGATAGTATGACTACCATCAAAATCTGAGTTAAAATTGCATGGCCTCTGTTGCTTTTGTCATTCCACTTACTCTTCTAAATCTCACTCTTAACCTATTCCCTCAAGGTGCCCCCTAGATTTTTAAACACTCTGTTTAGACGTCACTCCTAGAGCTCTGCTTTCCTGAAATGGAATATGATCTTAAGTGACTCTTTGTCCTTTCTATTTCCTTTGGATGAAGATGAAAGAAAGGCTCATTCCCGTTAATAAGAGCACAGTACTGCTCAAGATTGCTGTAATTTCTTGTTAGGAATGACTGATTGTATGTTCTCAGGGAATGTTTGCAATACAAAAGGAAAGTTAATCAATCAAAATAACTAATTGTTGGGACAATTGGAAACTTGTTTGCAAGTGGCATTCCTTAGTATCAACTGACCTTCTTATGCCTTCTTACTTCCTCAGCCACTAGTGCAACAGAACATAAGTCAGACAATATTGATGGCAAATTGTCTCTTCACCTGCAAGGTGAACTATCTTAGAGAGTAAGCAGTTGAATATTAGGGACATATAGAGTTCTAAGGCCAAAATCCATGAAAAGTACTCAAGTTTGGAAAATGGTGGGAGTGGAGAACATCTGTTAAAGGCAAATTTGCCATCTATGCATTTTGCAAGAACTCTGCTTGGTGAGAGATTACCTCCTCCCCCCAGATAGCAGATTCTCTCAACTTCCTCTTTGTAGGGATTTTAAACTCTACTCACTGCTTTTTCAACTGTCTAAATCCTTTTATCTTTATAGCACATATGGCCTCCCACCCTGAAACTGGTAGGCACAGTTTTTGATCTAATTTAATACCCACATTACAGTATGTTTTAAATATCATATCACCAAGTCCATAAACATCTATGCTAATGTATGAAGTAGCTCAGCACTGCTCAAAACACATTACAGTTGCCAACACCATAAAATCCCATTTACTTTTTCTTAAAAGTGTTTGATATCGAATTTGCTTTCCCTGAACTGTAATTAACAACATTCTGAACTGCTTACAAGATTCAATTGACTGGCATTATTAATCACACATTCACAGAGAAGTTGACCATTACATTTGATTTTTTTTCTTTCTTATGTGTTTTTGGCATCTAATCACTGATGAAAACTAAGGAAATGGCCCTTTTCACCATGTTCCATGAACATTTATTTTCTTGGTGTATTTAGTCTATAAAGATTTATCCCCATTTCTATTGGATGCTGATTCTAAATTTCTATAGACATGGAATTAAACCAAGAAACAGTATTTCTTGTCAAGAGGAACAGTTTATTCCAGATAATTAAATCCAGAAATGTTCAAAGAAAACACAGCAAGGAGCATAAATTAGATTCTATCAAGGGATATAGGTTGTTCCTCACGAATGGATACTGACAAAACAATTTTGTGGGAAGCTTTGAAAAGTCATTAATAGTTTTGAAAGTTTTGAAGACTAGCACATTTTGAAGAGGAAAGAAATAAGGTTTAGTTCTGTGTTTTAAAAATTTACTTCAGATATTCACAGATGTTTCAATGTTTCGTTTTCTTATATTTGACAGTATCTTTGAATATGAATCTAAGATTTCTGTGCATATACCTTTATAAATGCTAGAGACTTTTTTTTTTTTTTTATTTGCCCAAATGCCATTTGGAGATGCAAAGAATAAAATGTAAACATCTAAATAGAATAAATTTAGAAAAACTGAGATCTTCCCAGTGATTGTAAAACTGCTCTCCTATTTATAAAAGTTATATAGAACTGTACTGAGTACAAAGCCCCAGAGTCAGACTCTAAGCTCCAGGCATACAGGGAGCACTTTAGCTTTTGCCTAGAGCTGCAATATAAGACGACTGTAAGTATTTGCTGAGTAAATCAATAAGCAATAATAATTTAGGTTAGGATTCCTAAATTATTTTCCGTAGCAGATTGCTACTTGCACTTGGAAATTAAATAATAAAATTAAATATTAGAAAATTGACGCATAATAAAATTAACCTCTTCTCATCTGTAAATTGAGGTAAAGGATGATACCTGCATCATAGGGTGATTATGGGTTATTATTATTATTATTATTCAAAGAAAACTTAATACCTGAACTCTCTCTAGGTATTAAGGACTCATGAAAATATGTTAATTTGTTGATTTTTCCAGAATGCATACATCAACCTTAAAACACTTTGGCTTGCTTTGAATCTGGAAATAAATAAGAAATATATATCTTGCAAAACCAACTCTGATTATGAGTTTGCCTATATATTTCACCTTAGACAACTTACCTTTTGCTATACTACCTATAGCCGTCCCCATTCCTTCCCAACCTTCCAGATCCCTCTGAAAACACACACACACACACACACACGCACACGCACACACAAGAGTTATGACCTGGATACATATAGGTATACATTTACCTATTACATAGGTAATAAACATTATGACCTGATAATACAGAGTTTCTGATCTGATAGTGCCTGTAGTTTCTAGATTTCTCTATACTTCCTTGCATCTCCGTCTTTTTGTTAGTACTTCTGCATGAAACATCTTACCTAAGCCACAGCTCTCATGGCATGCATTCTGACCCTGATCATGTCAAACTAAGGAAGGTTTAACATTTTGTATTAATACATAGCTACATTATGTTGCTGCCATGACTCTCTCTATAGAATGTAAATTACATGAGAGCAGAGACTATGTTTATGCATTTTCATCTTCCAGTGGTTACAGGCTACCATGGTATGGCATAAAGGTGTTAAAGGAATAATTTGTTAAATTAAAGCCACGTTTCCTCTCCATGTTGCCTCCTTTTTCTTTTCTTCCTTCTTTCCTTCTACCTTTCTTTCCTCTCTTATATTTATGAATGGACTCACCTGCAGGTAATAAGTGCAATAAATAAATTAAATATACAAAATACATTACAATGGTTACCAATAGTAATATTTTCTTCTATAATATTCAAAACTTACATAACTTTGGGCCATATTAAGGTGCAAATGAGGAGTACAGAGCATCGATAAAATGAATTATTTGTTAAATATTAGTATTGGGCCACATTAGAAAATCATTCTTTTTCTTTTATTCAAAAAAATGAACAGGGAAGCAGAATTTTATGTCTTAGATGTTTGAAGCAACTTTCTTTTTTTCTAACTTAAAACACATGTAATATAGAGATTGTCTTTCTGTACACAGGATTATTCTAAAGGGAATCTTGTTCTCTTAAAAATGTTCTGGTAGTTTGAGCTAAGATGCAATTAGATAAGAACATCTTGTGCATTTCCTTGAGTTTCATTTCTACACTTTTCATTTGGGCTATAGCTTTTTTTCCTGTTATGGGTGAGAGAACATTAGTGCAAAATAGTAGGCAATGCAGGATTATTTGTCTCTAAAGAATTTTGGTGTGTGTGTGTGTGTGTGTATGTACAATGATTTTTGAAAACTTATCTCTCTATATTTAATGAAATTATTATCCTTTTAAAACTGACATTTTCAAATCATAAAATAAATACTGAAGGAATCCCATTATTTTAGATGCATATATTATTTAGAGTCACAATATAAAATGAAATGAGAAATCTTCTGGTGCATTTCATCTGTACAATTTTTTGCTTCTTATTTTGATCTCAATTGACGTATTTTAATGCAATGTCTAAAATATCAACTCAATTCCATGCATAGTTTTACACATAAGTCTCAGATTGCCAGATATTCATTTCAATCTCATGTGCAGACTTGACTGAATTATAGTAAACGTATATTTATTGGTATGTTTCTAAAAGGATGTAAAAATCGTAAGCTAAGTTATTAAAAGACTATATAAAATTTAAAATGTTTCTAATTTTTAGCTTTTGATGGCTCAAATCACATCTTTTTGATTTTCTTGTTATACATTATTGTCTATTATATTGGCTAATGCAAAAAAATAGTTTCACAGTGGGTCATAAGCCTAATCAATTAGTGGACACCTAAGAAAATAGGCAGTTTGTACAGTTTTTTAAAATTGTTTATTTTGTAGATTATCATTATAAGGGATATTTGTGAACATACAGGGTACAATTTTTACATTGGTTTCCATTGCATAGAGTGTAAGCATTATTTAAAATCTTCTACTGTGTGTAGTTCATTATAATTAGAGATGTAAATTCAAACTATATATTAGCTATGTTATAAAATTTTTCTGTGATTTATTTTTTAATATAATAGACTTTTCTTTTTTTTAGAACAGTTTTAGGTTCCTAGCAATATCGAGCAAGCAGAAGGTACAGAGTTTTCCCACATACTCTCTGCCTCCAGTACTCAGGTCTCCCATGATCAACATCCCTACCAGAGTGATCACACTTTGTTACAATTGATAAACCTTCTGGACATATCATTAGCCTCCAAAATCTATAGTTTACATTATGGTTCACTGTTGATATTGTTCATTCTACTGGTTTGGACAAAAGTATAATGGCATGTATCCACCATTATAGTATGGCACTAAATAGTTTCCCTGTTCCCCAAATCCTCTGGGCTCTGCCTCATTCTTCTCCCCACCCAAACCCTGGCAACCATTGATCTTTTCATGCCTCCATAGTTTTACCTTTTCCAGAATGCCATACAGTTGGAATAATACAGTATACAGCCTTCATAGATTAACTTCTTTTGCTTAGTAATATGACATTAAAATACATTTCCCTCAATGTATTTTAACGGCTTGGTATCTCTTTTCTCGTTAGTGCTGTGATTCATTTTAATGTAAGTTTTTAAATGTGCAAACATATTTATCTTCCATGGCTACATTTGTTGATAGCTGCTTGATGGGCGTAGATTAATGTAAGAGAGAAGAACAGATATATGTCCTAAATCACATACAAAATAGAAGTAAAATATTGACTAGGTGTGGTGGTGTGCACTTGTAGTCCTAGCTACTTTCAAGGCTGAGATGGGAAGATTTCTTGATCCCAGGAAGTCAAGGTTGCAGGGAGCTGTGGTCATGCTACTGAATTCCAGCCTGGGCATACAGTAAGACTTCATCTCTAAAACACAAAAAGAAAAAAGCAAAATATTGTTATTGTTTTTATCTCCCTTTACCATAAGCAAAAATGATTTAAGTGTACTTTTCCCAGCTATCAAATTAACTGAAATATTCACAGCCTTTTGGAGATGTGACATTTTATTATTGGTTGAATTCGTAGATTTTTATCAGAAATTGCAAACTTTGAGGCAGCAAGTCTGGGAGACACATCTCTAACTACATTTCTCTATGTCATAGAGATCAGTGTGGCTCAAAGAATGGTCCACAGATTGGTGCTGCTCTGTAACCCGAGTAGGATGGGTGCAGAAATTGAGTGTCAGCATTGGAAAAGCGTTCACAGCAACTTGACAGAAAAATTATATATTGATTAATTCTAAAAGCAATGAATTTGCCTTTGTATTTTGCATGTCTTTTTTTCATTTCAATTTTTAAGTGGTTAATTTTCTTGTATTTTGTAAAAGGTTTGTTCCATAATCGATTGGAAAAAAAAATAAAACTAGTTCCTCCTGACAAATAGCTTTAGAAGCGCTGCCAAATAGTACAGGCATACACAGCAAAGTTTACTGAATTTGAAATTAAACAAAATGAGTGCACAATAGGGCAACTTTAGTTAACAATAACTTACTGCTTATTTCAAAATAACTAAGAGTGGAAATGGAATGTTCCTAAACCAAAAATGATACATGCTTGAGGTGATGGATATTTCAATTTCCCTGATTTGATCGTTACACATTGTAAATTTGTATCAAAACATTATACATACTCTATGTATAACTATTATGTATCCATGAAAATTTTTTAAAGGAAATGAGTGAGATTTGACTTCTCTTTCTTTGAAAATCCTGACAATAGAAAACATGAAGTACTGTTTTGTCAAATGAGAAAAAGAGTTTCCACAGATTTTTCAGCAACTCCTCGCCCTCCCTCTGTGGAAGAGAACCTCTAAAATGGCTGCCATGATCCCTACATTCTGGTATTCATGCTTTTGTGCTCAAATTTGGGCTAGTGACTCACTTCTCCAAAAACAATGCTATAGCGATAGGATGTCATTTTGAAATCAGCTTTAAAAAGACCACATTCTATATTACCCATCCTCTCACGCTCTCTTGGAGTTCCCACAGTAAGGGAAGCCATGATGTGAGTTGCCCTGTGGAGAGGCCCATTTGGCAAGGAACTTGAACTGAGCCAGTGAGAAACTGAAGCCCTCAGTTCAAAACTTAGCAAGGAACAAATCCTGCCCCCAAATACGTGAAGTATTGGTCAAGACTTCAGAAGAGCTGGCAGCCTTGGTTGACACCTTAGTTTCAGCCACGTGGAAGAGTTGCAGGCAGCAGCGTTCAACTAAACCATGCCCAGATTTCTGATACTCAGAAAGTGTAAGATAAATGTCTGTTGTTCTAAGCTGCTAAATTTTGGCATAATTTATTTTGTAGCTATACACAAGTGATAAATCTTTACTGAAAAAGGGGGTGAGTCACGTACTGCCACTGCAAACTCAAGTGGATTCCTGGGGAACTGTTGTTAGCTACTATCTTCCACATAACCCTTTACTGATTATTATGATTCTGTTTTAGCTTTCAGGTAAACTAGCTATTTTATTTTTTTTTTAGAAAGTGTGTTGATTATTTGGCAGTATTATTTTAGTGTTTTGAAAAAAGTGAAATCTAAAACTAAATATTGGGACAAACTCCAAGATATACACATTATACTAAATTTTTGAATAGTGCAAAGGGTGTTTTGAAAGTCTTCTGTTTATATAATTTTAAAGAGATAATAAAGGATATAATAGTCACAAAGCAAAGCTTTTAGATAAGAATGAATCATATTTTAGTTCAAAGATTTTAGAAGCCATGAACTATGAATGTAACACTGTTACTACAGGTAATAGCAACTATGCATCAGATTCTCAATTTATACATGTAGAAACCAAATAAGAACAATGAAATAAATTAAAAATAGCATCTTAAAAACAAAAATCAAAACTCAGTGGGAACAAAACAGCTCTCAGTTTGTGTCTAAAAACAGATATGTTCAAAAAAGGTATTCACAGGTATTAATCACAATAAAGGACTCAAAGGGAAATAATTAAAGTTCAGTTATAAATACATCCTCCCTAATACCTAACCAGTATACAATATGAAAGAGCTTATTTTTGCTACTAGAGGGGAAAAAAAGCACAGAAATACATTCTTGGCTCAATAATGAAACAATGAATGCACCATTTTTCAGGATAGTACTTTCTTAAAAAGATAACTATTATTTTACTTTCATTTGTGATGACCGTTATTTATTTTATACAATATTTAGTTGAAATTTTGAACAGCACTGTATTTTTGTTGACTCTATATGAAAATATTTAATCAGACGGACATGCATTTAACATTTTTATGTTATATAAATGTATGTATTTATATTTGATGATATAATTAGTCTTATAAACTATATTCAATACTTAGCATTATAGATGATTTAAAATTATGAATTATGAACACTAAGATAATGTTATAAATATCAAATGTAAAATTATGGAAATACTATAAATATTTTTACATTATTAATATGATACAAATGTATTAATATTTATTGCACATATGGAAACATAATTTTTACAAAGAATGCAAAATAAATATGGAAATATTGGTATTGTTATTTTGCTTAAGCAGTAAACAATATCTAAAGTTTTGATTTACTAATCTAAGAAGCATTCTAGGATTAGAAGCACATTTTTAGTACTTAGAGGCACTTGACCTTAATTTAGCCTTTGATTTTCATTTTAAATTGAGGATCATGAAAATGTGGAATAGATATTTGCAACCTGTGTCTAAAATGTTTTCTATATAGTACATCATAAAGCTTTTTATAATCTTATTTTCCTTGGCTTCAGAATACATATCGTGATTTCTTTTTCTAAAAATATGATAAATTCATCTGTAGATTGTATCCAAAGCTAGATGAGATACTGATGGTCAGAAAAGAAAAATAAAAGTACTTAGAAAATTTAGAGACATTAAGATTTGAGAATAGAATTATGCAAATTCTATTAACGTTCTTAAAATTAATGTTCTTTAAGAACAATAAACATCTTCTCCATCTCAACAAAAGATTTATTGTTTCCTATATGGAAATAGGGAAGTATTCCATTAAATATTGCTTTCTCATTTTTTTAAGCCTTCTTTTGTGGGTGAAGTATAGGATGGTATAAGATAGTGTAGTAAAAGACCAGATACTGAATATTTTAAGCTTTTCGGGCCTTATGGCCTCAGTCATAACTACTGAACTCTGCTGTGGTAAGCACTAAAGCAGTTATAACATGTAAAAAAAGGGGTGTGGCTAATAAAACTTTATTTACAAAAACAACTTGTGGGCCTGGCCCATAGGCCATCATGGCTGCTGACCTGTGGTATGCTGGAATGGTTTCAAATGAAGGCTTTGGGGCTATACTTCTGGGGTTCTAATTTCAAGAGCACTTCTAAATAGTTGTGTAAACTTTAGCAGATCATGTAATCTCTCTTTGCTTCACTTTCCCATCTGTACAATGGGAGTGATAGAATCACTTACCTCTTGCAGGTATTGAGAGTAAAGTGTTCAGAACAGTTCCTGGTACAGGGTGAGTGAGTAATAAATTCAAGCCACTATTTTTATTAAATGTTTTTACATGTGTTAATGTCTTTATAGTTACAATGAAGATTCTTAATATTTAAAAGTTCTTACCACAATGAGATACCATCTCGCACCAGTTAGAATGGTGATCATTAAAAAGTCAGGAAACAACAGATGCTGGAGAGGATGTGGAGAAATAGGAACCCCTTTACACTGTTGGTGGGAGTGTAAATTAGTTCAACCATTGTGGAAGACAGTGTGGCTATTCCTCAGGGATCTAGAACTAGAAATACCATTTGACCCAGCGATCCCATTACTGGGTATATATCCAAAGGATTATAAATCATGCTACTATAAAGACACATGCACACGTATGTTTATTGCGGCACTATTCACAATATCAAAGACTTGGGACCAAGCCAAATGTCCATCAGTAATAGACTGGATTAAGAAAATGTGGCACATATACACCATGGAATACTAAGCAGCCATAAAACAAGATGAGTTCATGTCCTTTGCAGGGACATGGATGAAACTGGAAACCATCATTCTCAGCAAACTATCAGAAGGACAGAAAACCAAGCACCGCATGTTCTCACTCATAGGTGGGAATTGAACAATGAGAACACATGAACACAGGGTGGGGAACATCACACACCGGGGCCTGTCAGGGGGTGGGGGGCTAGGGGAGGGATAGCATTAGGAGAAACACCTAATGTAGATGACGAGTTGATGGGTGCAGCAAACCAACATGGCACATGTATACCTATGTAACAAACCTGCACGTTGTGCACATGTACCTTAGAACTTAAAGTATAATAAAACAAACAAAAAGTTCTTAATTTATTTATTGAGGCGAAGTATTTCTTTGTGTCTTTCTCTGAAATAAATGAATTATAAGTTTTGTATATCAATTTAAAACTAACCAGTACACATTCTCTATATATTCAGAGGGATTCTAACCTCAATTTTCAGAGACTTTCAGAGACAAATGAGGAATTGTCCCAATGGCACTGTCCTTTTGACACTATTTATTTTATTTATGTTTTTAATCTGTGGTAAGTCAGGGGGCATAAAATGCTCTGTAAAAAATAAAAGGCTCACCAAAGTGTTATAAATGAATTCTTTCAGGATTCTAGGACACAACTTGGAAAATGAGTGCTACCTGGGTAATAAATGTGACACTTGGGGGCTTGAAGCAGATAGTTTGTCTCATATAGATAATTCCTTTATACCCAGACAAAGCTTTACCTAATCTATTTTGTGATCAAATCATGTATTAAGTATTTCTACACAGGAAAGTTTCCTCTTTTGTGAAATTTATTGGCTTAACTGTTATGCTAGCCATTCTTCCCCTAATAAGATGAGATGTGTAAATGAGATCATATATATGCCATAATATATAACCTATTTCAGAATAAAACAGATTGCCATTGCTATTTTTTAGCTTTAGAACTAGCAATACCTTATGATTTATCCAAGCTATCAAAATACAGGAAGCAATAAAAGTTAATTATAATAGGAAAATTCTAAAGTTTGGTTTGAGAGGGTTTGGGAGATTATAATCACATAATACAGAAATCATAGAAAATTTCCCTCCCAACTCCTTAGCATAGAGCTACAAAATCATTATATTATTTATATTTCTGTATAGATATATAAAGATTAACAAAGTATTTGTCAATAAGTGGAACAATAGCATATTAAACTTTGCTTTGATTATGGAGATTTGAATGAAAATAAAATGGTTGTAGAAAGGTTAAAAATCAGGGGTCTCCCTGCCATTTATGCTTCCCACAACTATAAATATTTGGCTGGTTGACCTACTCCTTGGGAAAAAGTAGGATCTTTCAGTGTGGGACTTCTGGCCCAATCTTTTCTTTCCTGGAGAAGACTAGGGGCCCAAAATACTTTCTGTAATTTTTGTTGTGTTTGTAATTATGTTCTATTTGGGTGGAATTTGAGACTAGGACCTATTTTTCCACTTACTGGCTTGTGGAAAAAATAATTCAACAGTGATGGTTGTTGCTTTCAAGCGAGACTTAATAGAAACCAGTGGGTCAAGATTGGGGAGTTAGTCAGGAAAGTAAGTTTGGATTCAGAATAACTGATGGGCAGTAGGGGATGAATGAAAAATCCAGAAGGGAAAACAAGCCAGTGGGTAAGAAGGAAAAACTCAGAGAAATATGGATGGAATACAGATTAACATTCATATGCAGAGCCAAGTTGCTACATGATTCCTCAGGATTTTCTCTAAGATTCTTCTACAGGGTTACATAACCATTTTCTAAGGCTAAAGCCAACATTTAGCATCAGGTACTCAGTAGGGGAATGACATTGGAAGGATTTGCGTGATTAATTACAGCAAAATCCTGTGAACAAGGGATTGTTTGGAGGTTCTGTATCTGTGTATCCGAAGATGCACTGTTATGAAAGACATGCTTGACCTGACTCAAGATCTTGTATATTTTTTTCATCTTAACCATTGACTAATTGTATGGCCTGGAGACCTTCCAGCTAGTCGTTGTTCTGCAACAAACCCGCCTGCTACGAACCAGCCCAAAATGTAGTGGCTTAAAACCACAGTTTATTATTTTTATCTTATGATATCATGTTCTGACTTTCCTAGCTGGCTGCTTCTCACTTTGAGTCTCTAAAGTGATGGCAGTAAAATGGATGCTGAGTTTTGAGTCAGTTAAAAGTTCAAAATGGTTCTCTCACATGGTTGGCAATTGATTTTGGATGTCATCTGGTAGCCCTGCTGGGGATATAGACAAATGGCTTCTCTATGTGGCTTGGGTTTCTCTTATGGTGGTTGGCTGAAAGGTTTCTCATGAACTAGCACGAGAATGTCCTGAATGCCATTCTGCCACATATTATTAGTCACGCAAGTCATAAAACCATATGCTGTTCAAAGGGAGGAGGATGAAAATTCATCTTTTGTTATGAGTAAGTAGCAGGATGAATATGCAGTGAGGAAAGCCATTGATAAAGGCCATCTTTGGAGATCATCTGTGCCTATACAATAGAAGCTTTGGATTCTTTATCTCTAGGAAGAACTAGGTGATACTTCAGATACCTTGGGAAATTAAATTTTTGGGTCCCTATGTCCTATATCAACATGTTTATAAGTTAGGTTCACCATGAAGACTTCTCACTAGCAACATTTCAGATTTATTTGTTTTCTCTTCTTGCTCCCATCATGCTTTGAATAGGTTTCTCTTTACATACTTAGTCCATTCTGAATGCATCTGGCTTTCACATTAGATTCTGAGCTCCTTGAAGTCACAAGCTGTGTACCGCTCAATTTTCTTTTTCCTTAGAATCTACTGGAGCACAATAAATATGTACTGGAACAGTTGAAAAAAATAAAATCATAAGTCTGATATGACACTGGAAGATTAATAAGGTCATAATTTATATGCATTTGGCATCAGAAGTCAAGGGTCAGGGGTCACAATGGAATGATCAAAAATCTGCTTTCTAACCACCTATTCCATATATTATAATCTTCCTAAAATATACCATATATTTTATTCAAAATTTTTATTTTTACATGATATAATTTAATAAATATATTCATTTGTAGCATAATGATTGACGACAATTACTAGAATGTTTTCCTGGCTATAAAAATAATTAGTGCCATTTTTAAAGGCATATTATGAACTAGAACTATATTAATAGTTTGTATACATTAATTTAATATTTACAAAGCTTAACAACATTATTATTAGTCTCAATTTTCAGAAAATAAAATTGGAAGTCAGAGTTGAAATATCAGAGTAAATGGTAGATATAGGGTTCAAGTTTAGACTTTTCTTCTTCTAAAAGCTTGGTCTTTTCCCTGATGTTCTATTATTCCTTACTGTTTGCTTTCTTTGATATTTATTTTTCATTCTAATATATTAATTGAAACTGTTAAGCTAAAATTTGAAAATTTGTTCCAGGACAAATTCATCCTTAGATCTTCATAATTATTCTTTTTAGCATTTTATTAAATTTTTATTTTTTCATCCTAATTTAATTGAAATTGGAGCCAATTGTTATGTAAACGAGATCACTCGTTAAACAGTGAGGTATTCATTTTGGGGACAAGAGGAAAAATGACATTTTAAACATTTTAAACAGTGATACATTAATGAAATACAATTAATAAGTATTAACATAATAAAATGTAATTCTGAATGCCTTAGAGTAAACAATGTAACATCAATTGGGACCCTGTGAATTAAAAAGAAAAAAGTAAGACAGTACTATTGTAAAAGCCTGTCTCCTTTTTGGGTGTAGTATAGCATTGATGCTATTACTTTAAGGGAGAATATTGCTAAGATGTTCATTTTAATAATAAAGTGTCAGTAAATATAGTTGGCAGTACCATAGCTGAATCTAATGTTGGTTTTTATGTATTTCAATTGGATGACTCTATACAGAGGTCTTATATGAAATCCTAGATAGTTTGACATCAGACTTCAGGTAAGAAAGTGAAATGTTATAGGAATATTATCAGCTAAACTCTTTTCATATAGATCGACCAGAATATTCTATACCCCACCTAGAACTGGACTGTCATATTTGCTTAGAATATGGGCATAGTGTAACAAAAATAGTTACCATTGGTAATCATCACTTTGACATTCATTTCATATTTGAAGTGTGTCTTCAAAAGCATTATCCTCTGTGTCTCATTTTATAATGATGTGATCTTTTTATAGCAGTTAACATAAATTGCAAAATAGTTGTGAAAATATACAACAAAATTGTGTTCAGTAGACTTCAATAGTGTCTCTGTTTAGTAATATTTAAAAGTGTGGTGCTTTGTAAACTTTTTTTAAACATAGATTTTAGTAAGATTTTATTGCCGAAACCGCTCTTCATAGCCGCTGGGATGACTTAAATGGCTTAATAATGGCTAACATAATGCTTGAGTATTACTCTTTTTATGTTCATCTGTAGGCATTTATGGAGCTTTTGGGCCTCAAGATCTCCTATTCCCAACTGATTCTGTATCAAACTCTGTGAGGATGCTTAAGCAATCTCTGACCTAGTTCTGTGCCAATCCAAATTATTCCTTCAGACAATGGGAGAGTTTATCAGTACAGATGTAGCTGTGTGGACACAAATGAACCTAACAGTTGACCTTTCCATGTAAGCTTATCCTTCCGACCCACTTCACCTGTACAAAGCCTAGTTGTAACCAGTTATTGGAACAGGAAGCTAGCTTCTCCATATTGGGTGTGGTGTTTATTTACACTGATCACCTTTCTGAACTTATAGTTATATTCTGTATTTATAAGAAAATAGAAATTTAGTCAGATATATTTGTATGTTATTTATTATAGCTAAATATGATAAGTAATATAAAGGCATAGAGCATGGACATATGACAGCATAGTTATATAAATGACAGTAAGTCGATACCAAAGAGTATTATATAGCCATTAAATATTTTGGAGAAGAAAACCCATACAGTTGTAAAGTGTTCTTAATAAAATATTACACAAAAATCTGCATTTAAAATTGAATGTTTAATATACTTTCAATATTATATTTGTGGAGAAAATCTGTTACTAGTAGCAGTACTTTGTTGTAAGATATTTTGATTCATTTGTCTTTATTTACCAACAACCCTACATCAGCTGTATTCAAATGAGTGAATTTTTCTTCCAGAGGATATTTGGCAATAACTTGTTACACTTCCCTTTTGTCACACCTTGTAGTAGTATCCCCACCGGTATCTCATGAGTAGAAGCAGAGGATGGTACTAAATAGCGAGCAATGCACACAATAGCCTCCCTACCCCTAACACAACAAAGAATTATCTGGCTCAAAATATCAATAATGACAAGGCTGAGAAACTATGCTCTACAATACATAGGTGTGTTCAATAAAGTGCACATATATTTTATTTAAAATTAGAGAAAAAGATGCAACATTAAAACCACAAGGAAAAAGACAGTTTAAACAATAAAACACATAAACCCAATTTTTATGTATACTTTATTTTGTGGAAAACTTACAGTTATTATTTCTGTAAGTACAAGAAGTTGGCAGTGGTTTAATATTAAAGTCTAATGGTGTCTGTAACTCACTCCATAAGTTTTTGACCATATGTGACAATAATCCAATTTTGCCTCTTGAAACATTCAGGATTGGTTTCAGTCGTTTAAACCCAGAATTTCTCCAATTGAGGGCAACTCTTGTAGTTGTTTTCTTAATCCCTGGTTGGCTTATTTTGGATATAAATTGAAGCCTGAGAACAACCAATATTCACACAAATGTTTTGAAACAAAAGAAATTGCGCCTGAATGAACACTTATGTGAAAATACTTTTATTTCTCATCCTGGCAAAATTCCTAAGATTTAATGAGGTGAAACTGTTTTTTTGTTTTTTTGTTTGTTTGTTTTAATTTAAAGAAAACAAGTCTAGTGATGTGAGAACACAAAGAATATGTCTAAAAATGGCTTAGTAGTGGGACTGCTTTGCATTTCCATCATATATGTGTCTGATCCCCACAGTGGCCAGGCTTTGAGATTGCCCTTGACATAACCAGGAGAACCAAGTTCATGTTTTACAATTGTGATTATAGATTTTTATATAGCTGTGGTCCCAAACGAACCAAGCTTGACCATATGATTCTGAAGGAAGATCATTAAATGTGGTTGAGGTTAGATTTTAAAATTATATTCTTTTTAAATATACGTTCCCCTAATTCCTGCTTATCTATGCAGGTGTTCAGTGTTGCAAACACTATGTGCTGTGTGAAACATGCTGCTTTGACATCATCTGACTTCAGTGCTAACAATGTCAGTTCTACACGTTTTCCACCTTCTTGGGCTCTGTGATGTTTACATGAATGGAGTCACTATTACAATAAAAACTTAGCCACATCTTTTTGGGTGTTGCCACTGGTAGCTGTACCATGTCAGTATAGTCTGAGATGACAGCAAAAACATTTTTTCTTCTTGCATTTACTATAGCAATAAATGTACGTATTTAAAAATTTGCTGCATTTGACTTTTTTTTTTTTTTTTGGAGAGGGCATTGGATTTGAAAATAGGAGGAGGAGGAGTTTATGGCTGTTTGTAAGAAATCAGAAAAACAAAGGATTTGGTGAGCAGTAATGACAGCTTGTCCGTGGTGTTGCCCAAAGACACTGACAGACATAAACTTGACCCTTACGAGTAGCTATTAAGATTTAGCACCTCCTTTATTCCAGATACTGTGCTGGCATTTTACACATTTGATAACTAATCCCAATATCTCCCACTCAAATAGGTAGATATTATTTTTCCAACTTTCATCACAGGAATCTGAGGATAGTCTAGGCCATCGTCTTTTCTAAAGTGATGCAGCTAATAAGTGGTAGAGCCGCACTTAAAATTCTGGTTTGCCCGTCTCCAAATCCATCACTCACGTGTGCATGTCTAGCTTTCTGTTCTGCTTCAGGAGAGGCCTAAAACTGTAGCTGCCCAATTCCTCCCCATGCTTGGAATGAATCATAGTCATCATCCTCAAATAGTAAGATACATTTTTAAAAATAAAAGATATTAAATGAGTATGTTACGTTGCTCAGCTCAAGTTTTGAGACATTTAGTGGAGTAATTTAATTTGAAAGTCTAATTTTCCAAGAATTGTATCATGCTATAATTGTATTTAAAAATATTTTAAAGACAATACATAATCAGTGTTTATTTAATTATCCAGTAGCATTATCCTTTCTTAATCTAATCCTAGATAATTTAGTGGAAAATCTATGTGTATAGATTGCTATAATTTGCCCTCCTCTTAATATAACCCTATCTGGACATAAATATATCAACTACATTGATGTCATTTTTTTCTTTTTGTTTCATTTTTTAAAAAATTTGAAGTTGGTGGGGTGCAATTACTGAAGGTAGTGATTAACTGTTAGTCACATTAAAAAAACTTCTGAAACTTAATTTAAAATTTTCATAAATAAATTAAAGGATTGCATTTATTTCTATGATTGAAGTCAGTGCTACATTTTCTTCCTTATACAGTGGAGACACTAAAAAAGAGGCTAGAAAGAAGATTCAAAAAAGGAAGATAAGTCATTATATAAAAATGATAATTGCACTCATATGTTTATCACAGCACTATTCAGAACTGTAAATATATTAGATTTAATCTAACTGCCCATCAACAGTTGATTGGATAAAGAAAATGAAATACTATTCAGCCATAAAAGGGAATGAAATTATGTCTTTTGCCTCAACGTGGGTGGAACTGAAGGCCATTATTTTAAGTGAAACAACTCAGAAAGAGAAAGTCAAATACCTCATGTTCTCACTTGTAAGTAGGAGCTAAATAATGTGTACACATTGACATAGAGTATGAAATAATACATGAGATACTTGGAAGGGTGGGACGGTGTGAGGGGTGAAAGCTGAGAAATTACTTAATGGGAACAATGTACACTATTCAGGTGATGGTTACACTACAAGCTGAGACTTCACCACTATGTGATATTCATGTAGCAAAACCGCATTTATACCCCTTACATTGATACAAAGAGAAAGAATCTCTGCTGACCCCTTTTGAATTCTGTAGCTTCTGTAGCTTTCCAATTAACTGACTTGAGTGGGTCTAACAGTTTAGAGCTTGGAAATGTTACAGCTTCACCATGATGTGCTACTCTCTTTCGGCAGGTTACCATAGTGACAACAGTATGTTAATTTCAACAGTGATATCTTTTTAATTTATAATAAAATATGATATTAATGAGGAATTTTATAAGGCTTTTAGAGTGGTAAAAACGGTAAATAAATAGACATAGTCTATTTGGCCTTACTTTTAAAAATTCTTTTCAGTATACGTTGCGCTACATTTGTGCTGTACTGTCATATTTACTAAGTATATCGTAAATATATTGCATTGATTCTTTTCCATATTAAAGAATTAAACTTTAGGCAGGACTTAATTAGGTGTGCATTCTTTTCAACCTCTAGATTGCATTTTGATGAACTTCTTAGATATTCGATTAGCAAGAGAATGATTTGCATAAAGCATATTTACACTCCATGGGCCACTGCGGAATCACTTGGTATTTTCCCTGCTAAATTAATAGTTCCACTTATTGTTGTACTAGGGGACAATGAAGTTGTATAACTGGAAACTGGTAAGATACTTTATAGCTTATTAGCTTTAGGTAATTATCTGCATGTTATATTATGCACTGAATTGTAATTGAAAATATTGCATTGTAATATTTAGGAGAAGTGGCAACCAAAAATAGTTAAATTGTTATAGTAACCATTGACTTGCAATGAAAATGAACAGGTTTATTGAAAGACATTTCTGTAACTTGAAAACAGTGTGTTCCTTTTTGATAACTATTCTTTTTCTCTTGTTTCTTTTTTATTTTTATTTATTTATTTTATAATTTGCTGCTTGCCATTGCAGGAAGTAGAGGTTTGTATACAGCTTCTGTGTTTCATATTTAATTTTAGATTTTATATGAACCCTTGCATTTTAATTACTCGTATACACTCAATTCACATTATTTTCCCCCTTAGGATGATTATTTCCGCACTTGGAGTCCAGGAAAACCCTTCAATCAGGGTAAGAATCTAACTATTTTAAAATAAAAACCTTTACATGTTCATAATCATTGTACTTTTAGAAATGATATTTATTATCTGGTTAGGCTTGAAAATACTAAATAGAAGAGCTTACATGAATGGAAAAATTTGTGCAATAATTACTTATATTTCAGCATAATATTTTTAGAAGTAAGCTAATTAGTTATGATTATGTCAGGATGTCTTTTATTTTTAGATACATGTTTTAGATGACTGATTTGGGCTTCTGAACCTTACCAGGTTTATTTTTATCAGTAGATACAAGTCACTTCATCCAGTTTTCAAGTACATTCACTGGGCAATAGATTTATTTGTACAAACTTTTAAAACAAATGGCTTTTTTTTCCTCTTTTCCAATTAATAAAAGGTTTCCTTTAAGACTAGTAAATTAGTAATTAGACTCAGCTGGGGTCTTAACAAGCCCCAAAAGGAAACGTGTTATACAAAATTAGGGCTTCCCCACCTCCTTTCAAACAGTTTGCAATTCTGATTAACTTACCTTTAAAAGGAAAACAGGAAATAGGGATGAAAATGAAAATACTTCTACATGTGCAATGAGAATGGACACATCAAGCCCCAAGCAATCATAGTTACATAAATGACTAAAGAGATTTGTTTACTAAAGTTCACATTTAAAAAGTATCTTACTTTTAAAGTTTCTTTTTGTAACTTTCTGTAGTCTCTGCAAAGTAGAAAAAAAATTTATTCTTTACATAGAGTATATAGTAACCGTGCAAAAGATAATACTTTGTGAAGTAGTCAGACTTAAAAATAGAAGTTTTTGTAAGAGTGTTTAGTAAGTGATTAGATGATGAAGACACAATATGTTATTTAAAGGAGCTCAGAGTATTTTGCTATGTTACCAGATTTTTACTTAATATTTGGGGTGACTGCTACAACAACCAAGCTGTATGAGTGAGAAACCACCTGTGTGGACCTAGACATAGACCATCATCAACATTGGTATTAACATGGAGTCTGAAACAGTCATTCAAATCTAATATCTTCTTAAAATGACTTTTTTCTTATATATTTCATTTGATTTCACTATTATCCAGTGTTTGTTTGTGAGATCAGCATTTTAAAATTCTAAAAGAATTAATTTTGAATTTGTTACTAATAAGTCAAGCCAATGCTCTAAAACACAGGCAATAAAAAAATAATGACATGCAGACAGAGATGTTATTTACTGGCTTTCTTGGGAAATGAATTTTTATGATGGAATCACAAACCTTGTAAAATGGGTGTGAGCTATGGAATTTGTCATACTTGGTGCATCCAGTTATAATAAAGATGCTTTTATTTTCCTTTATGTGTGCATGACAATGTGTTGAATTGCAATTTATCTCTCATAAAAAAGAATGCTATTTGAGAGTCTTCCAAACAATTAATGATACAAGATTGATTTGCTTTAATATTAAGAGAGGTTTTTAACCTACTAACTTAAAAATATTACGTTTGTCAGGCAGGGATAAGCTTATGACATGATAATAGCTAATGTTTATGAAGAATGTCATATTTTGAGTCACTACTCCAAGTGTTTGATATATATTACTTAATTTAGTTGTTATAACCCTGCAAGGTAGATGAAGAAGTTAAGATATTGAAAGCAGTTAGTTAAGCTCCTGCTCAGGTGGCAGAGTGGAGATTTAGATTCAGTCAGTCTGAACCCCCAAACCTGTTTCCTAACTGCTATGCAATATTACCACTCATATGATAACACTAACAAGAAATAATGGCATCCCGATGATATTTTGAAGTTTATGCTTTAAAAATGCACATTTACTTGAACAAAGCTTTATTTCTATATGTTAAAACAGTATTTTTAGACTATCTGATCTCAAGTTTTGATTTCTTGAACATATATAGTTGATAAACATGTAAGAAAGTTTTGTATCAAAAAAATAAAAATCGAACAAAAATTAGATTGAGATATGTGTATTTGTTTTTGGCTTTGAGTCAAATTGACCAGCTAGTTGTAGACCACACTGAGGAGTGAGCAAAATAATCCTATTTCCATCTAAATAGTGTCCATCATCTAGATAGAAAAGACATGAGATATGTTCATTTCTAGTATGTTTCTTGCTTTTCTTGGTGACAGACTCTTCCTTCAAGTATTATTTTCTTTTTTGTTTGTTTTATCTTTTTCTTTTTTTCTGTGCCTGGTTTATTTTGCTTAACATAATGACCTCCAGTTCCATCCATGTTGCAAATGACAGGATCTCATTCTTTTTATGGCTGAATAGTACTCCATTGTGTTCAAGTCCTATATTTTCTTTCTTTTTTTTATTTTATTATTATTATACTTTAAGTTTTAGGGTACATGTGCACAATGTGCAGGTTAGTTACATATGTATACATGTGCCATGCTGGTGTGCTGCACCCATTAACTCATCATTTAGCATTAGGTATATCTCCTAAAGCTATCCCTCCCCACTCCCCCCACCCCACAACAGTCCCCAGAGTGTGATGTTCCCCTTCCTGTGTTCATGTGTTCTCATTGTTCAATTCCCACCTATGAGTGAGAATATGCGGTGTTTGGTTTTTTGTCCTTGTGATGGTTTACTGAGAATGATGATTTCCAATTTCATCCATGTCCCTATAAAGGACATGAACTCATCATTTTTTATAGCTGCATAGTATTCCATTGTGTATATGTGCCACATTTTCTTAATCCAGTCTATCATTGTTGGACATTTGGGTTGGTTCCAAGTCTTTGCTATTGTGAATAGTGCCGCAATAAACATACGTGTGCATGTGTCTTTATAGCAGCATGATTTATAGTCCTTTGGGTATATACCCAGTAATGGGATGGCTGGGTCAAATGGTATTTCTAGTTCTAGATCCCTGAGGAATCGCCACACTGTCCTCCACAAGGGTTGAACTAGTTTACAGTCCCACCAACAATGTAAAAGTGTTCCTATTTCTCCACATCCTCTCCAGCACCTGTTGTTTCCTGACTTTTTAATGATTGCCATTCTAACTGGTGTGAGATGGTATCTCATTGTGGTTTTGATTTGCATTTCTCTGATGGCCAGTGATGGTGAGCATTTTTTCATGTGTTTTTTGGCTGCATAAATGTCTTCTTTTGAGAAGTGTCTGTTCATGTCCTTTGCCCACTTTTTGATGGGGTTGTTTGTTTTTTTCTTGTAAATTTGTTTGAGTTCTTTGTAGATTCTGGATATTAGCCCTTTGTCAGATGAGTAGGTTGTGAAAATTTTCTCCCATTTTGTAGGTTGCCTGTTGACTCTGATGGTAGTTTCTTTTGCTGTGCAGAAGCTCTTTAGTTTAATTAGATTCCATTTGTCTATTTTGGCTTTTGTTGCCACTGCTTTTGGTGTTTTAGACATGAAGTCCTTGCCCATGCCTATGTCCTGAATGGTATTGCCTAGGTTTTCTTCTAGGGTTTTTATGGTTTTAGGTCTAACGTTTAGGTCTTTAATCCATCTTGAATTAATTTTTGTATAAGGTGTAAGGAAGGGATCCAGTTTCAGCTTTCTATATATGGCTAGCCAGTTTTCCCAGCACCATTGATTAAATAGGGAATCCTTTCCCCATTGCTTGTTTTTGTCAGGTTTGTCAAAGACCAGGTAGTTGTAGATATGCGGCGTTATTTCTGGGGGCTCTGTTCTGTTCCATTGATCTATATCTCTGTTTTGGTACCAGTACCATGCTGTTTTGGTTACTGTAGCCTTGTAGTATAGTTTGAAGTCAGGTAGTGTGATGCCTCCAGCTTTGTTCTTTTGGCTTAGGATTGACTTGGCGATGCGGGCTCTTTTTTGGTTCCATATGAACTTTAAAGTAGTTTTTTCCAATTCTGTGAAGAAAGTCATTGGTAGCTTGATGGGGATGGCATTGAATCTGTAAATTTCCTTGGGCATTATGGCCATTTTCATGATATTGATTCTTCCTGCCCACGAGCATGGACTGTTCTTCCATTTGTTTGTATCCTCTTTTATTTCATTGAGCAGTGGTTTGTAGTTCTCCTTGAAGAGGTCCTTCACATCCCTTGTAAGTTGGATTCCTAGGTATTTTATTCTCTTTGAAGCAATTGTGAATGGGAGTTCACTCATGATTTGGCTCTCTGTTTGTCTGTTGCTGGTGTATAAGAATGCTTGTGATTTTTGTACATTGATTTTGTATCCTGAGACTTTGCTGAAGTTGCTTATCAGCTTAAGGAGATTTTGGGCTGAGACAATGGGGTTTTCTAGATATACAATCATGTCATCTGCAAACAGGGACAATTTGACTACCTCTTTTCCTAATTGAATACCCTTTATTTCCTTCTCCTGCCTAATTGCCCTGGCCAGAACTTCCAACACTATGTTGAATAGGAGTGGTGAGAGAGGGCATCCCTGTCTTGTGCCAGTTTTCAAAGGGAATGCTTCCAGTTTTTGCCCATTTAGTATGATATTGGCTGTGGGTTTGTCATAGATAGCTCTTATTATTTTGAGCTATGTCCCACCAGTACCTAATTTATTGAGAGTTTTTAGCATGAAGAGTTGTTGAATTTTGTCAAAGGCCTCTTCTGCATCTATTGAGATAATCATGTGGTTTTTGTCTTTGGCTCTGTTTATATGCTGGATTACATTTATTGATTTGAGTATATTGAACCAGCCTTGCATCCCAGGGATGAAGCCTACTTGATCATGGTGGATAAGCTTTTTGATGTGCTGCTGGATTCGGTTTGCCAGTATTTTATTGAGGATTTTTGCATCAATGTTCATCAAGGATATTGGTCTAAAATTATCTTTTTTTGTTGTGTCTCTGCCCAGCTTTGGTATCAGGATGATTCTGGCCTCATAAAATGAGTTAGGGAGGATTCCCTCTTTTTCTATTGATTGGAATAGTTTCAGAAGGAATGGTACCAGTTCCTCCTTGTACCTCTGGTATAATTCGGCTGTGAATCCATCTGGTCCTGGACTCTTTTTGGTTGGTAAGCTATTGAATATTGCCACAATTTCACAGCCTGTTATTAGTCTATTCAGAGAGTCAACTTCTTCCTGGTTTAGCCTTGGGAGGGTGTATGTGTCCAGGAATTTATCCATTTCTTCTAGATTTTCTAGTTTATTTGCGTACAGGTGTTTGTAGTATTCTCTGATGGTAGTTTGTATTTCTGTGGGATCAGTGGTGATATCCCCTTTATCATTTTTTATTGCCTGTATTTGATTCTTCTCTCTTTTCTTCTTTATTAGTCTTGCTAGTGGTCTATCAATTTTGTTGATCCTTTCAAAAAACCAGCTCCTGGATTCATTAATTTTTTGAAGTGTTTTTTGTGTCTCTATTTCCTTCAGTTCTGCTCTAATTTTAGTTATTTCTTGCCTTCTGCTAGCTTTTGAATGTGTTTGCTCTTGCTTTTCTAGTTCTTTTAATTGTGATGTTAGGGTGTCAATTTTAGATCTTTCCTGCTTTCTCTTGTGGGCATTTAGTGCTATAAATTTCCCTCTACACACTGCTTTGAATGTGTCCCAGAGATTCTGGTATGTTGTGTCTTTGTTCTCGTTGGTTTCAAAGAACATCTTTATTTCTGCCTTCATTTCGTTATGTACCCAGTAGTCATTCAGGAGCAGGTGGTTCAGTTTCCATGTAGTTGAGTGGTTTTGAGTGAGTTTCTTAATCCTGAGTTCTAGTTTGATTGCACTGTAGTCTGAGAGACAGTTTGTTAAAATTTCCGATCTTTTACATTTGCTGAGGAGAGCTTTACTTCCAACTATGTGGTCAATTTTGGAATAGGTGTGGTGTGGTGCTGAAAAAAATATATATTCTGTTGATTTGGGGTGGAGAGTTCTGTAGAAGTCTATTAGGTCCTCTTGGTGCAGAGCTGAGTTTAACTCCTGGGTATCCTTGTTAACTTTCTGTCTCGTTGATCTGTCTAATGTTGACAGTGGGGTGTTAAAGGCTCCCATTATTATTGTGTGGGAGTCTAAGTCTCTTTGTACATCACTCAGGACTTCCTTTATGAATCTGGGTGCTCCTGTATTAGGTGCATATATATTTAGGATAGTTAGCTCTTCTTGTTGAATTGATCCCTTTACCATTAAGTAATGGCCTTCTTTGTCTCTTTAGATCTTTGTTGGTTTAAAGTCTGTTTTATCAGAGACTAGGATTGCAACCCCTGCCTTTTTTTGTTTTCCATTGGCTTGGTAGATCTTCCTCCATCCTTTTATTTTGAGCCTATGTGTGTCTCTGCACGTGAGATGGGTTTCCTGAATACAGCACACTGATGGGTCTTGACTCTTTATCCAATTTGCCAGTCTGTGTCTTTTAATTGGAGTATTTAGTGCATTTACATTTGAAGTTAATATTGTTATGTGTGAATTTGATCCTGTCATTATGATGTTAGCTGGTTAGTTTGCTCGTTAGTTGATGCAGTTTCTTCCTAGCCTCAATGGTCTTTACAATTTTGCATGATTTTGCAGTGGCTGGTACCAGTTGTTTCTTTCCATGTTTATTGCTTCCTTCAGGAGCTCTTTTAGGGCAGGCCTGGTGGTGACAAAATCGCTGAGCATTTGCTTTCCTGTAAAGTATTTTATTTCTCCTTCACTTATGAAGCTTAGTTTGGCTGGATATGAAATTCTGGGTTGAAAATTCTTTTCTTTAAGAATGTTGAATATTGGCCCCCACTCTCTTCTGGCTTGTAGAGTTTCTGCCGAGAGATGAGCTGTTAGTCTGATGGGCTTCCCTTTGTGGGTAACCTGACCTTTCTCTCTGGCTGCCCTTAACATTTTTTCCTTCATTTCAACTTTGGTGAACCTGACAATTATGTGACTTGGAGTTGCTCTTCTCGAGGAGTATCTTTGTGGCGTTCTCTGTATTTCCTCAATCTGAATGTTGGCCTGCCTTGCTAGATTGGTGAAGTTCTCCTCGATAATATCCTGCAGAGCGTTTTCCAACTTGGTTCCATTCTCCCCATCACTTTTAGGTACACCAATCAGACGTAGATTTGGTCTTTTCACATAGTCCCATATTTCCTGGAGGCTTTGTTCGTTTCTTTTTATTCTTTTTTCTCTAAACTTCCCTTCTCACTTCATTTCATTCATTTCAACTTCCATTGCTGATACCCTTTCTTCCAGTTGATTGCATCGGCTCCTGAGGCTTCTGCATTCTTCACGTAGTTCTCGAGCCTTGACTTTCAGCTCCATCAGCTCCTTTAAGTACTTCTCTGTATTGGTTATTCTAGTTATACATTCGTCTAAATTTTTTTCAAAGTTTTCAACTTCTTTGCCTTTGGTTTGAATTTCCTCCTGTAGCTCAGAGTAGTTTGATCGTCTGAAGACTTCTTCTCTCAACTCGTCAAAGTCATTCTCCATCCAGCTTTGTTCCGTTGCTGGTGAGGAGCTGCGTTCCTTTGGAGGAGAAGAGGCGCTCTGCTTTTTAGAGTTTCCAGTTTTTCTGTTCTGTTTTTTCCCCATCTTTGTGGTTTTATCTACTTTTGGTCTTTGATGATGGTGATGTACAGATGGGTTTTTGGTGTGGATGTCCTTTCTGTTTGTTAGTTTTCCTTCTAACAGGCAGGACCCTCAGCTGCATATCTGTTGGAGTTTGCTAGAGGTCCACTCCAGACCCTGTTTGCCTGGGTACCAGCAGCGGTGGCGGCAGAACAGCGGATTTTCGTGAACCGCGAATGCTGCTGTCTGATCGTTCCTCTGGAAGTTTTGTCTCAGAGGAGTATCCGTCCATGTGAGGTGTCAGTCTGCCCCTACTGGGGGGTGCCTCCCAGTTTGGCTGCTTGGGGGTCCGCAGTCAGGGACCCACTTGAGGAGGCAGTCTGCCCGTTCTCAGATCTCCTGCTGCGTGCTGGGAGAACCACTGCTCTCTTCAAAGCTGTCAGACAGGGACATTTAAGTCTGCAGAGGTTAGTGCTGTCTTTTTGTTTGTCCGTGCCCTGCCCCCAGAGGTGGAGCCTACAGAGGCAGGCAGGCCTCCTTGAGCTGTGGTGGGCTCCACCCAGTTCACACTTCCCGGCTGCTTTGTTTACCTAAGCAAGCCTGGGCAATGGCGGGCTCCCTCCCCCAGCCTCGCTGCAGCCTTGCAGTTTGATCTCAGACTGCTGTGCTAGCAATCAGTGAGACTCCGTGGGCGTAGGACCCTCTGAGCCATGTGTGGGATATAATCTCCTGGTGCACCGTTTTTTAAGCCCGTCGGAAAAGCGCAGTATTCGGGTGGGAGTGACCCGATTTTCCAGGTGCTGTCTGTCACCCCTTTCTTTAACTAGGAAAGGGAACTCCCTGACCCCTTGCGCTTCCCATGTGAGGCAATGCCTCGCCCTGCTTTGGCTCACGCACGGTGCGCTGCACCCACTGTCCTGCGCCCACTGTCTGGCACTCCCTAGTGAGATGAACCCAGTACCTCAGATGGAAATGCAGAAATCACCCATCTTCTGCATTGCTCACGCTGGGAGCTGTAGACCGGAGCTGTTCCTATTCGGCCATCTTGGCTCCCCTCTCAAGTATTATTTTCAAAAGCTTATTGATGTATTGAACATAAAATCATTTAAAAGACAACTTTTTATGAGTATTTTTAGTTTTTAATTTACCATATTTTTCACTGAATTATGGACATCCATATTAGATCACTATAAGTTGATTTTCCCCTATTTCATTTATAAGAGGTTTGCATGTTTTCTTAAAAAAGTGAAGAAAAAGTTACGTTGTCATTATATTTTTATACTGATATTTATACTATTTTAACAATTAATATATGCATTTAAAGTTATCTTCTACTTTAATTTCTATAGAATGCACCATAAAGCATGAAGAAATTAAGGTGTCACCAATGAAAATGTTAATTAATATTTCATAATATGAATGGTGTAAATTCTCAGCACAAAACTCCTTTCTATATATGCATACCAATACATACATACGTACATAAACATATCGATTACATATTTTCACTTGGACAGACACATTTACACTTGCAAATTTGCTTCTAGATAAAATAAACTAATTGTTCGTGTACACCTGATCTACCTTTTGGTTTAACCGTGACATATTTTTCATCTCATTTAAGTTTCTTTTAATCAATCATTTTTCCAGTTTCTTTATGTTTTACCACTAAAACAGTAAGAGTTTTGGGGAAATAAAATGTTTTCAAATGAGCTTAAGTAAAAACTATTTTGATGATGGTAATCTGCTTCAAAATGAGCTAAAGCATGCCAATACCAACAATATATTGTTCTGGGCATCTCCACACTGATTTTTCTGTGATATTACTTCTCTTCATTAGTGCAGTTAATCATGAGTTGACATGACAGAAATTACCTGAAAAATTGTTTTGATGAGGACATACATCTTGAATAAGGCATAAAATGTATATGCTTTGCTACATTTACTATGATAAATAAACTGAAGGGAAAATGCAGGTGTGAACCTAGGTGGTAGCATGATAAAGATTTTAAACAATTAATCAATGCTTTAGATGAATATGCTGTAGCTTTCAAAAATAAATATTCACAACTTTCCATTCACTGTGTTAAATCTGCCTTGTTTGTGGTCATAAATTGATATTGGTGTGTAACGGATACATCAGTAAAGTTCCTAGCAGTGAATCTTGACAGTTGCTCAGAGAATCTGCTTGAACTGAGGTACCCTATCTACAAGGATCACCTTTTATTTAAGTGTTATTTTCTCCAGCACACGATAAATATCATAAATCTCTAGGTGTCCTAAGGTGAAAGATTTAGAAGGAAAATATGCTTTCTAGGTTTTCCTAACTTTGCTATCCAAAGGAACTTGGAGTGTCCCTACTTGTTCTCTACCATGGCAGTAAATTATTATGAATAAATTAAAAATGAAGAAGATCAATATACAGAGATCCAGAGATATAAGAACAAACCCGTTTCATTTCTTGATGTGTTTCTCCTGCTCCTCCACGTTTTTGGGGATGTTGAATTAGGGGCAAGAAGTGTAGCTGTGGCTTAGGTCAGCATCCTTCTGTCTTTTCTCAGCGGTTTCATTGTGTGCTTTCTTCTTAAATCAGAGCCTCTCAGGAAGGGCAGCCTAACTCCTACTGGTTCATTAGATTGCAGTTAATTCTCTTTTTTTTATTTATTTGTTTATTTATTTATTTATTTTTGAGATGGAGTCTCACTCTGTCGCCCAGGCTGGAGTGCAGTGGCCTGATCTCGGCTCATTGCAACCTCTACCTCCTGGGTTCAAGCAATTCTCCTGCCTCAGCCTCCTGAGTAGCTGGGATTACAGGTACCCTCCACCACACCTGGCTAATTTTAGTATTTTTAGTAGAGACAGTGTTTCACCATGTTGGCCAGGGTGGTCTCCAACTCTTGAACTCAGGTGATCTGCCCCTTGGCCTCCCAAAGTGCTGGGATTACTTGTGTGAGCCACAGCGTGTGGCCAAGATTGCAGATAATTCAATGAAAGTTCCCAAAGAGGATGTATGTGAGGAAACCATTTCTAAACTCAAGCAGCTCAGATAATCTAGCCATGAGAGACAGATACACGGCAGCTAAACTTATAACTAGAGGAAGCATTCTGGCAAGAATTAGAGGGTCTGGGGAGAGGCAGTTTTGAGAAAAAAAAAAAACAAAAACCAGCTCTTTGGAAGGGCAGTCATGTGTTTAGCCATATACTTATCCATTGTATTTATTGCTTCAGAATCATTTCTTAGAGCTTTATCTGATTCCCATCATTTTTTCCATCCATTTGCAAAACATCTCACATATAATAACATTCACAGCCTGATATGTCCTTTTGCAATCAGTATTTGGCTACAAAGGAAAAGCTGTTAAGATTTCATCTGGAGCTTTTATTCCCTTCAATGAACAGAGCTGTTCATAGTATTATGGGTGTAATTATTTCCGAAACTGAAAAAGACTAGTGTTTGAGGAAATGCACTCCTAACTTAGCTTCCTCTTCTTAAAATGCATTATTATTATACTTCTTAAGGAATAGTTTATGTAGATTAGACAATATCAATATTGGCTGTCTCCCAGATGTCTTTAATTTTTACTTATTTACATGAGTATCATTTATTTTTTATGCTTTCAGATGGCATTTATTGACAGTATTCTGAAACAATAGAAAGGTCTGATCCATGCTTCACAATAGGGGCATGGTGGTATCATAATGCTGCTTTGTTTAAGAGCTTAGGGACTTTTGGCATTTTTCTAGTGGAAAAATTGGTGTTCCCAGTATTGAAATTCAGTGGAGGAAACATGCAAGGATGATTACATGATTACAGTATTTTCTGAAAGTGCTTTCAGTCATTTAGAAATGTAAATTCTGAGCCTTTATTTGATTAATTCACATGAATTGATTTAGGAGTTTTGAATATTTTTGGACAAGTTCCCTGTTTAGATATTCAACTTCTAATAATCTTATCAATGTATATATCCTACATTGGTTGTATCATCCATATTGGCTACCTTAGATCATAGAAGTCCTTTGTATCCCTGAGGAAAACCTGCTAAGAAATTATATTCAAGCTAGAAACCAACAGTAAATGCTCATTTATTCTATGTCAGATTTATTACCTAAGAACTACATAGGGCTTCTAAATGAGAAATTTATTTCATTATCCAATTCTTACTTCTTTATACAATGATGGTGTTTTATTTGTTTTACACCATAGCCCATAAAATATAGCACCAAAAATCTTTGATTGTTTTGTTCTATACCAAATGAAAGTACATGTTCCATAAAATAATAAATACTGTGTAAAGGTCTGTGTTTTTAATTCATAAGGTAAAATCAAGATTACTATATAATACTTGATTTACTTCATATCACATTAGCCTACATAGGTGTGCAAGAAGGCAAATTATATCTATTTTCCATTTCCTTATATGTTATTAAATTGTAATCAAATATATAGAGCAGGAAGTTAATCAAATTAATTTAGAAGGTGTTCAGTGATTTAAGAAACAATATTCTTCACAAGCCGACCCTGACTTTCAGGAAGTGAAATGACAATGGCAGAATTTAAGTGAAGACACACAATCTAGAAATGGAACCACTGCTCTTTTGACAGGCGCCACCTCAGTGGCATCACTGCAAAGTCCAGATTGCCTGACACCCTGATAACCAATGATTGGGGGTCAGGTCAAAGTCAGGGTCGGCTTGTGAAAAGTTGTTAAACAACATGCTAAGTGTGAAATGTCAACCCTCCCTCTAAACTTTCCCTGTTCAGAGCATCAGATGAAGACTTCATTGGGTTTTACAGTGGTTTTCTGTGTTTTGCTAGTCCATTGAAGAAGGGAGTTTGAAAGTTGTTGTATACTGCTAATGATTGTCTGCCCATGTCCTTCCTGAAATAGCATGATTGTTTATGGAAAGTATCTTTAATAAAGCTGGATACAGTTTGTCTTGGAAAAAACAAAGAAAGAAACAATATTATAATCTGAAGCCTTGTTAATCTAACACAACAAGAAGAATTATTAAGATTGAAAAAACTCTGGACATACATAGAAAGTCATACTTTTACCAGGAGGCCTCTGCTGGCTAGAGAAGTGATTCTCAGTCCTTGCTGTGCAGGAGAATTACTTCACACTCATTTAAAAAGTATAGTTGTCTAGGCTTGATCCCTGAATGTTTTGATTCAATTGATCTCTTGATCCCTGAATGTTTTGATTTAATTAATCTGGGCACTTTGGTGTGTGTGCTTAGGCTTTTTTTTTATTATTTTCCTTTTTAAAAAATTACAGTAAAATATATATAAGATAAAATTTACCATTTTAACCATTTTTAGGAATATAGTTCAGGGGCATTACGTACATTCATATCGTTTTGCAATCATTGTTATTATCCATCTCCAGGACTCTTTTCATCTTCCCCTTAATGACTATCTTCAGTTTATTGGGTATGAACTGAAACTATACATGCATTAGACAATAACTCTCCTTTCTCTCTTCCCCTCAGCACTTGGCAACCCCAATTGTGCTTTCTGTTTCTTTGAATTTGACTTTTCCAGACATCTCCTATAAGTGGAATCATACAATCTTTGTCCTTTTGTGGTTCACTTATTTCACTTAGTGTAATGTCTTCAAGGCTCAGCCATGTTGTAGCATGTGTCAGAATTTCCCACTTTTTAAGGCTGAGTAATATTTTATTGTATGTATATCCCACATTTTGTTTCTCTGTTCATCTATCCATAGACACTTATGTTACATCCACCTTTTGGCTATTGTGAATAATGCTTCTATGAATGTGTGTGTCTAAATATGTTTGGGTCTCTGCTTTCAGTTCTCTTGGTTATATACCTGGAAATGGAATTGCTGGATCATATGGTAATCGTATTTATTTGGGAAACAACCATATTGTTCTCGACAGCTACTGCATGCTTTTATATTCTCACCGGCAATCCACAGGGTTCCAATTTTTCCTCATCCTTGTCAACATTACTATTATTTTAAATTAAAATTTATCCCAATGGTTGTGAATGTGATTGTGTTTCAAACTCCAAAATTTGTTATTTTATGCAGGTATAGTAGAGAATCATAGGGTACTAGCAATGGCTTATCAAAATAATTCATTTCTGTCATTTTCTTTAGTAGTACTGAGAATTTTGTGTAGAAAGAGTTCTTATTAAAACAGTCCAAAGTGTCAGAGAATTTTAACTAACCTATTCACCTTTCAGATCTGGTGCCAGAAGCAGGTACCAAAGGGCTTTGAGAATAAATTGTGGGAAGCAAGAAAACCCCCAAAGAAAAATCATTGCCTCCATTGAACACACACTCCCTATATGTCAAGTATTTTATAGAAGACACTTACACTACCTTAAAAAGTAGATACAAAGCTAGTAAGTGGTGTAGCGGAGGTTTGGAATTTTGTATTTGTGGTTTTGAAGGACATTTACTCTTTTGTTATGAAATACCGATTTATAATCAGCTTACCTGGTTTATTTCTCAACTCAGAGTATACCCTTTTCATGAGAAGACATGGTGGGAATGGCACAGGTGAACACAGGCAGCTAAAGGGTCAATCATTTGGCATATGTTGTTGAATCATATATAGAATTGTTCCACAAGAGAGCATATGAGGTGTTTGTAACTTGTATTCTAATTTTTAGAATCTCGAAATATAGTGTTTTAAACTGACTGCCTCTAATGTCTGATCTTTATAAATGATCTTTAGATAAATTTAGCATTCATCTGATAATACATCACTTAATATCTAGATTTTAGAGCATGATTTTTCTGATTCTAATGAATATTTTATACCAAATATTATTTAAAAGTCCTTTCTCAGGTCAAAATAAATCTATTTGCATTGCTCCTCAAACTGACTCATGGTCTATATAAAAAAGAGGTGATATAATCTGAGTTTGTATTTCAAAATCCTCATTGAGACACCAGCGAGTCTAGTGTGTTTGTTTGCTTTCACATAAACCCTCTAAAAGTTCCACGTGTAATCAACCTGTACTTCACTTCCAATCTTTAGACAGTATACTTTGTTTTGTGGAGAAGCTAATATCCTAAAGAATTTGAAATTTGCTAGTATTGTACCCACTTTACTTACAAATATTTTATAATTCAGTTTTGAACCTTTCTTGTTAGTAAGTAGGGAAATAACTCAAAGACAATAAAAACTTCAAAGATGCTTGAACCCAGGAGGCAGAGTTTGCAGTGAGCTGAAATCATGCCATTGCACTCCAGCCTGGGTGACAAGAGCAAAACTCTGTCTCAAAAAAAAAAAAAAAAAAGAAAAAGAAAATTAACTTTTCTTGAAATACATTGGAATATGCTGTGCTTCTATCTTTGCATATCTGATCATCTCCATAGGTTTAAGATTTAACTTTCATATGAAAAAAAGCTAAGTGATTTTTCAGTTAACACTTCTCATTGGAGAACTAGATAAATTATCTTTTTATGGTTCAACCACCAGTAATTCTTCAAAGTAAACAAGCACTTTTACATAAATACCTGCCCCCACATATGTATCTATCATTATTTATCCATGATGTCATGATGATTATTGTGTAATTAATTGTGCCAAAATTACAAGGATAAATAAAAATGAATGAAGGATAAATAAATATACTATGACTGCTCAATTCTTCAATCCCAGTTGTATTGAGATTGCATCTAACTGGATCCTTCCACTTAATCAGAAATGAATTAATATGGCCTTAGATTTAGAAACCCATAAAATTATCTTCACTAAAACAAGTTTCTCTCTATTACACATTTTCCACCATGGAAATATTCTTTCATAATTTATGTGTTAGCTGAAAATACATTTTTCTAAGGCATTTGTTATGGAAGGAAATGCTATTTCCTAAGCTGTTGAAGTTTCCAGGTATGTTCAGTTTTATACAGTTGTCAGGATCTTCTAGTTTTCCTATCATCTGAATAACAAAATACTATGTAATAATATATATTGGGCATGTCTGGTTTCTTCCGACACTTATTTTAAAACAGTATAAAATCACCTGTATAATACTTTCACTTTTGAAATACATCACACACTACTTTTTTTTTCTTTTGCATTTTTGTAAATTACCTAACAATCTAGTATCTAAACTCTAGACTAATGCTTGTTTACATAGTCTTAGATGTCTAGAAAGATGATGAGTTGAACATATTTACTTCTACTGTTGAATACTAGGTCTTTTTTGACAATATAATTAATATATAATTATTTTAGGAAATTGCCTCTTACATGCTTTAATTAAGATAATGTCTAGTATTTTTATACACTTCCTATAACTTTCTAGAGGAAACCATATATGGAACTCAGGAATAGTTCTACTTAACATATTTTCTTTTCTTTTCGATACAAAGTATCTCTCAGGAGTGCAGTGACACGATCTTGGCTCACTGCAATCTCTGCCTCCCTTGTTCAAGCAATTGATTCTCCTCGCTCAGCCTCCCAAGTAACTGGGATTACAGGTGGACATCACCACACTTGGCTAAATTTTGTATTGTGTAGAGATGGGCTTTTGCCATGTTGGCCAGGCTGGTTTCAAACTCCTGACCTCAAGTTATCTGCTGGCCTGGGTCTCCCCAAGTGCTGGGATTACAGGCGTGAGCCACAGCACTAGGGTTACTTAACATATTTTCGACCACCATTTAGCCTTCTCATTTAGTTTCAATTGTTATAAAATAGATAGTAAAGATAGTGGAATCCCCAGTGAAGACAAATATTAAAATGCCTATAGAAAAATCATTGTCTGACTGCCAAAGTTAGAATCTAAATTTTTATAGTGTCTTAAGTTTAGGTCAATAATGTTAAGTGAGTTGGCAAGCTTCATAAACCAACCAATCCAATAATTCTAACATAACCCATAAATTCATATTATGCATTTTTCTTAGTGGCTTATTTTGGGAAATTCATACAATGATTTAAAAGTCATAATTTGGCATTTGCAAAAAGAAACAAAAGTTTACGACTAGTTATCAATCAATATGAACTTATATGTCTAGCCTCATCAGGTTGTTAGAATACATCTTCAGTCAAAAGCAAAATAGTACTTTCCTGATTTTTAAATCTTTAAATTTCTACTTAGTATAACTTCTCTCTACTCAAATTATTTTTATAGTTACCCTATTTTTAAAATACTCATTAGATGTTACAAGCAGTTACATTTATGACAAGATGTCATCTATCAAACTCAAGCTCTACTTTCCCTATGAAGATACCTCTTATGACTGTAAATGCATTCTCTTTTAAGTTCACTATACTTATCTTCAGAAATGCCTGCCTTAGAATTCACTTGGTCTTTGTTTTGTGAGAGTTAATGTGCCTTCTTGATTGAGATCGTAAGCTCGTCAAAGTCCTAGCATGTAGTTATATCCATAAGTCCTCTACAAAGTCCTGTACCATTGCAGATAAATATCATATACTCTTCACTAGAGTCAAATTTAGACATTTCTCTTTCTCCATTTTGTTTCTGTTTCTGAGTCTTTGCTTCTGTCTCCCCACAACTTCTTTGTTACTTCAAGTCTAGTTTTAATAATCAGCCTTCCTCTTAACACTATTGTTTATTTCATGCTCATTGTGTACAATTATCTTACAATAAATTGAGTTTTAAAAATAAATAAGAATCTCAGAAAGGTGCCAGGTGTGGTGGCTCAGGCCTGTAATCCTAGCACTTTGGGAGGCCGAGGTGGGTGGGTTATGAGGTAGGAGTTCGAGACCACCCTGGCCAACACAGTGAAACTTCATCTCCACTAAAAAACACAAAAAATTAACTGGGTGTGGTGATGCACACCTGTAGTCCCAGCTACTAGGGAGGCTGAGGCAGGAGAGTCACTTGAACCCCGGTGGCAGAGGTTGCAGTGAGCCGAGATTGTACCACTGCACTCCAGCTTAGGCGACAGAGTGAGACTTTGTTAAAAAAAAAAAAAAATATATCAGAAAGAAAAAAAAGATAATAAAGGAACAGAATAAATATTTGAAACAATAATGACATAATTTTTCAAAATTTGTGTCAGACAACAAGCACTGATGCAGGAAGCTCAGGGAACACCAAGAAGAATAAATGCAAAAGAAAACCACCCACATCTAGGCATATTATTTTTAAGCTGCAGAAAATAAAGCAAAAACAAAAACAAAACAAAACTCAAAAGAAGCCAGGCAGGAAGAGGGGAAACACATTTCCTGTAGAGAATCAAACACAAGAATCACATCAGCTTTGCCTCAGAAACCATGCAAGCAAAAAGAGTCAAAAAATCAACATGCTGAAAGGGGGTAAAAAAAACAAGTTAGAAGAATATACCCTGATGTACCCTGTTAAATTTTACTGCTAAAGTAAAGAAATAAAGAGTTGTCCAGACAAGGAAAATCGGGGATTTGTTGCCAGTAGACATACATGACTTGCAGGAAATATTAAAAGAAGTTCTTCGGAGACAAGGAAAATGATATAATTCAGAAACTCAGATCTACATAAAAAGGAAGGTTACTGAGAAAAGAACAAGGGAGGGTAAAAATGGATTTTTTTTCTACTTTTAGTTTATTTAATAGATTGTAGTTTGTTCAAAATTATAATAGCAACAGTGTATTCCAGTAGATATGCTTATATATCTGTCCTTATTTATGCTTATGTATAGATGAAATGAATGACAGCAAAGTTATGGAAAGAAGGAATTATAAATATTTTATTATTGTAAGGTACTTGCACTACCCATAAAGTGGTAGAGTATTATTTAAAAGTGGACATGGATTACTTATAAATACATGACACAAACTCTAGGGAAACTACTTAAAACAGTATAATTTAAGTAGTAGAAACTACTTAAAGCAGAAGTATAATAAATATTCTACGAAATGAGAAAAATAGAATCCTAAAAAATGCTCATTTAAAATCACAAAAGGCAAAAAATGAAAGAAAATAGAAACAAAGCACAAAGCTAACAAATAGAAAACAGTAACACATATGGTAAATATTATTCCAACTATATCAATAATTACTTCAAATACCAATAGTCTAAATGCGCCAATTGAAAGACAGAAACTCTCATAGTGGGTCAAATACGAGAACCAACTATATGCTTAAAAGGAACCCACTTTAAATTTAAAGCTATGTATAGATTAAAAGTGAATGGATAGAGAAAGATATACCATGCTCACACTAATAAAAAATAAGCAGAAGTAGTGGTATTAATTTCAGAAAAAGTAGACATGAGAACAAAGACAATTATCAGGGACAAAGAGGGACATTACATAATGATTCTCCAAAAAGATAGTCTTTAACTTGCATATGCCTAACAAGAGAACAAAATATGTGAGGCAAAACCTGAGAGAACTACAAGGAAAAATAGTTGAATTCACTATTGTACTGGAGACAACATCCCTCCACTAGAAATGCACAGATCTAACAGGCAGAAAATCAGTAAGAACATAGTTGAACTCACAGCACCATCAATGAAACAGATAAAATTGACATCTATAGACTGCTTCATCCAGCAACAGCAGAGTAAACATCCTTTTCAAGCTCACATGGAACATTCACCAATATAGGACACATACTGTGACATAAAACACACCTGGACAAATTAAAGTAATAAAAATCATACAATAACTTCTGACTGCCCATAATGGAATTAAAGTTGAAATCAATAACAGAAAGATAACCAGAAAATTCCAAAGTATGTATTGATTAAGCAACATACTTGTAGATATCACATGTGTCAAAGAAGAAATACCAAGAGAAATTTTAAAATATTTTGAATTAAATAAAAGTGAAAACAAATTATCAAAATTTGTTTGTGGCGTGCAGTGAAAGCAGTGCTTACAAAGAAGTTTATACCATTGAATGCATACATGAGAAAATGTGAAAGATCTAAAATCAGTCTTACAGGCTCTTAGTAAACTTGAAAAGAAATTTAAGTCTGAAGTAAGAAGGAGAAAAAAATAATAATTAGAGCAAAAATCAATTAAATTGAAAAAAGGAAATCAATAGACAACAAAACCAGAAACTGGTTCTTTGAAAAGGTCATTAAAATTGACAAAACTCTAGCCAGGCTAAGAAAAAAGAAGGGTCACAAATTACTATTATCAGAAGTGAAAGAGACAAAATAGCTACAGATTTCATGAACATTAAAAGGATAATAAGTAAATATTATGAACAACTCTGTGCCCACAAATTTGGTAACTTAGATGAAATGGACCAATTATTTGAAAGACACAATCTGCTAAAACCTGAACAAGAAGAAATAGTCAATTTTAGTAGCCTGATATCTATTAAAGATGTTGAGTCAAAAACTAATAACCTGTCAAAACAAAAAATATGAAACTCAGTTGGATATACTGGTGAGTTCAAATCAACCTTTAAAGAAGAATAAAACAATTCTCCGCAATTTTTTAGAAGATAGAAGAATCAAAGGAAATACTTCCTAACTCATCCTAAAAGGCCACCATCATGCTAATATCAAAATCAGACAAACACATTACAAAGAAAAGAAAACAAACACTGTAGACTAGGATCTCTCATAACATGGGTGCAAAAGTCTTCAATAAAGTATTGGCAAATCCAGTCCAAAAATGTATTATAAGATTAATGCACTACAATCAAGTCAGGTTTATCTCGGGAATGCAAGGCTGGCTCAATATAATTCAAAACCAGTTATCCCAACACATTAAGAATATAGAGAAGAAAAAAAATTACATAGTAACATAAAGAGATGGAGAAAAAGCATTTAACAAAATTCAACACCTATTCATGATAAAAACTATGTATAAAGTAGGAATAGAGGTTGACTTCTGCAACCTGATAAAGAACATCTATAAAAAACCTATAGCTACCATCATACCTAATTATGAGAAACTCTAAGCTTCAGGAATAAGAATGTTCCTTTTCACCACTGCTTTTCAACTTTATAACAAAAGTCCTAACTAATGCAATGAAACAGAAAAGGAAGCAATGATATACAGATTGAAAAGGAATAAATAAAACTGGTTTTGTTCCCTGGTGTCACTGATGTAGAAAATCCTAAAACAAAACCTCCTGGAATTAACAAAGATTATAACAAGGTTGCAGAATACAGAGCTATCATACAAAAGTCAATGGCCTTCCTATACTTCAGAACAAATGGGATTTTACATTAATGCAATATCATTTACATTAGTACCCTCTAGAATGAAATACTTAGGTATAAATCTAACCAAATATAAACAAGCTTTCTATAAGAAAAGCAGAAAACACTGATGAAAGAATGAGCTATCAAGCCACAGAGGAATGAAGGATGCAGACTACTAAGCGAGAGAAGCCAATGTGAAAAGGCTCCATGCTATATAATGCCACCTAAATGACATTCTGCAAAAGAGAAAACTGTAGAGACAGAAAAAGTGATGAGGTTGCTATTGAAGAGAGAACCAGTGGTGTGTGCCTCACCAAAATTCTACCATCTCTTAAAAAACAGGATAATCTGCTGCCAGTAATAAGTAAACATTAGTGAATAGCAATGATCAGGGACACACAAATAACTACCCCTTGTCCCACTTGTGGACATGACTTACTTGACCCTTAGGTATCAACCTAAAGCCCTTATAAAGCATCTGGAAATAAACTTGGTTGATTATTCTATTTTATCTAAAAATTCTGTGAACATGTTCAGAAACACTTGATCATTTTTGAAGATATTCTAATGAAAGCCTTTTTAACCTTAAGAGGGATTTATTGTTTTTCCTTTATAGGGGGTGGTGTAAGTATAAAACTGTCCTAAATATGAATTACTTTTCAGGTTTCTCTTTCCTTCCACACACTAATTTAAGACATATTTGGTAAATCAGAGTTTTCTGATCAGTCTACTCATGAAACTCAACTAGGTAGGACTTTAACATACAAATGTATGAACACCAGGCCTGCCTACTACATCATTAGTTCCATGCCTGGATCTCTGAACTTTATATTTTCACAAACTCCACATCATATGTATTTGTTCCAGACATAGTTTAAGTTAAAACAATTACATAACAATTACATAACATATCCTATTTGTTGTTTCTGTTCCTCTAATTCAGTATTCTATAAGCAGCAGTTACAGTCAGCCCTCCTTATCCATAGGTTCCACATCCAAGGATTCAACCACAGATGGATAGAAAATACCTGCATATGGGTTGAATCCCCTGATTCGAAACTCATAGATAAGGAGGCCTGACTAAAGGACTTGGGCATATGCAAATTTTTGTGTCTTCTGGAGATCCTGGAATCAATTCTCTGCCAATGCTAAAGGATGACTGTACATTGTGTTATCTGTTATGTTTGGATAGTTATTGCTACACTTGATATATCTAATGAAAGGATTAAATAAAAGTCTAATAGGAGGGAAAATGGAATTTTGAATATACTTTTATTTCATTCAAATCTAAACATGAAATTGTTTAATGCAATGCTTATTATTGAGGAAGTTATTTTAAATCATATTTATAATTTACATTTTACCATTTTTTCATTTAATTTTTATTTTTAATTAATACATAAAATTGTATATATTTATGAAGTTCAGTGGGATGTTTTAATGCATGTATACATGGTATAATGATCAAATCAGAGTAAATACCATGTCCATAACTTTAAGCACTTACCATTTCTTTGTGGTGGCAGCATTCAAAATACTTACTTCCATCTATCTTGAAACATACAATACATTGTTATTTGCTATAGTCATCCTACAGTATAATAGAATAGCAAAGCCGAGTTTCACTTCTGTCTTGTTAGTGATTTTGCTCCTTGTTAGAGTATTTTCAGAGTATTTTTCACATACATTTTTTCATTTGTTCCTCACAAGAAAAATCTTTGAAAATTTGTAGGGGGAGTAGGATTGTTGCTAATTCTAACACAAGAACAAACTGGGAATAATTTAGGGTTTGATTTGCACAGATTACACAAATATTAATAAATGCAGTTGAGATCAGATTTTAGATCTTCTAGATACTAGTTTTGTGGTTTTCAAGATATCATGTAGCCTCTGTTAATTTAATAGTTTAATAATGGTTTATTGTTAGAGAATAATTTTCATAAGTGCAAAATTTAATAATATTAGCTGTCATTTGTTGAACACATACTACACACCATTAGCAGCTAGCCAATATGTCACTCAAGTCTCACACAAGCTCCCATTTTTATTGCTTTTATTCTGTTGCCATGTTTATTATTTTATTGCTCCTTTTACAAAGAGGAGAGACAGTGATATTCAATGAGGAAAAATAATTTGCCCATGATCCTACAGCTATTTAGAGTAAGAAGCAGAATTTTAATCTATTTTGTTTTACTCCAGATTCTGAGATTCTCCACTCACACATGCTGTTTCTGAATCATGAGCAAGGTGGGCATTTATGCCAGTGAGCCCGGCTCTATCCATGACCACTCGTTACACCTTCGAGTGAGACCTCATGAGAAAGCTGCTGTTACCACTAGAAAATGAACTAAATTCTTGCCACTCACTGTAACTTTGTATAAATCATTTAAATCAAACCTGTTGGGTTTTTAATTTCTGATTTTTAAAATGAGAAAATAATTGCAGAAAATAACTTACGAGGTCTCTTTTATCCCCTAAGTTTCATCTTTCTAATCTTCTACAAATTCATCGAATGGCATATTAATAATTGTATCTTTGAATGTAAATATTGACATGTTATAACATTTCATTCTGCCAATAGTTTACATTTATATTTCTTTACAAAAGAATAGTGATTTTTCACTATTTTCACTTTACAAAAGAATGAATTTTACTTTCAGGAGAAATTTACAAAAATATGTTGGGGAAATCTTTGTTAGCAACGTATTTCATTAAAGATATTTTGAAGCACATTGCTACCATACATAAGGCCAGCTAAGCATTAGTTAAGAAATGCTTCTGTAATATTTTGCAGTTTCTTATACATTCTAATTTGAGGCTAACAGCATGTTTATATGATTGGGAGAATGAGGCTTGCTATTTCCAACTTCACAGTCACTTAATCAAAAAGGTAAGGGACTTGCCTAAAGTTATATGAAATAACTATAAAGCTAGTCATTTATATTAAGTGGTACATCCAGGACCACAACTCATGTCATTTATCACTGAGTGCTGTGCCTTCCCACTATCCTATATTCTGAAATAATCACACGCTACTTTTCACCATCATATTAAAGATGAGCTAGCTATTCCCTTACTGCAGTGGGGTTGCTTGTGTTTCCAGTTAAAGCCAGAACTTTTGGAAATTAAAATATTTTTAATGCAAGATAGGAGGCAGTATATTTAAAGTTTCTAAGTGACGTTTAATGAAAGATAGGCTGCATAACTTAAGAAAATTTTGTAGGCTTTGGAATCAGATAATACTAGACTTGAGTCTGCGCTTTACAACTTAGTCACTCTGCAAAACTGGAAAAATTAATTAACTCAAGGCCAAAGGCAACATTTTTCAGATTAACATTTAGCTTAAGCCCAAAAGAATTCCAAGAGATAGATAATAAAAAGGTAGAGGAAGAGGAGAGGTGAGAATATTCAAGCTGTCATTTAGGCTCAAGGTGTCTTAATTGTTTATACAACTTTGTGTGGTATATATACATAACATTCATACATTTTAAAAATGTTTTCCCCTATACATTTAAAATACAGATAACACCTTTTATTCTGATATATTAAATAGTCCCAATTTTCACTTAATTTTGACAGTGTATACAGTGCAACTTTTCAGCATTTTTTTTTTTTTTTTTTTTTTTAGTAAATGGAGGTAGGAGCCAATGCATACATTTCTATCCTCTACTCATTTTAAATTAAAATATTCTCTACTCATTTCTATCCTTGACTCATTTTATTTCTTAGGAAGAAAATGGATGTCAATGCTGTAAAAAAAAAAAAATATATATATATATATATATAGACACATATATACACACACATACACATATATAATGTGCTAGTTGTTAATTCTAGAAATAAAATTTTTACATTTATTACACTTATTAATTGATTTTAAGTGTTATTGTCTCCTATGAAGTAAGGTAAGATCAGTGTTGTGGATGGAGTTATGTCCCCCCAGAAGATACACATAAGTCTTAACCTCCTGTGCTTATGAATGTGACCTTAACTGAAAATAAAGTGACCTTAACTGAAAATAAATAAACTGATGTAGAATAAACCTAGATGAATGCCTAGTTTTGATTTTAATATTAACAACAGTATATATTAATTGTAACGTTTAATTTGTGAGTTAATTCTGTAACTTTATATAGAGTGTATGTATTTTGGATGAATATTTTTGCTCAAGTAGCAGCTGTTTTTCTGGCTTTAGCATTCTGATTTTTTTTTTTTGAAAAAATAAACAAAACATGCACCACGCTCTTACTCTTAGACCACAGGTTCTCTATAGGTGGATGGCACCCTGGGAGTGGTCATGTGACACAGATCTGACCAATTAGAGCCTCCCTGCCCCTGTTCTCAGTGAATAGTTACCATAACCAGGCTATTAGATTCTGGGACGTGTGGAGTGAATCACGGGAATGAGAAGCTCTCTTTTTTCAAGATTAGCTAGAAAATATAACATAAATTTGTAGATAATCAGAGCCACCTTGGCAAGAACACAAAATGTAGGAATGCTATGTTAAGAGATGAAGAAAGTATGCCATGTCTGAAGTGAGCCGTAAACATAAATTTCTTTACCCTTTCTTTTCTTTCTTTGGTCAAACCAGTTTTCATTCTCTTATGTCCAACTGAAAGTGTCCTAATGATATAGACACTATTATCTGGACCTGAGTTGTAAGGAATCCTAAAATTTTTGAAGTTGAGTGAGCTGAGACAGGAGCAGAGGGGATTCCTCACATATAAGAAGTTGGTACATCATGCTGTATTATAGGAATGCAGTGATTATTTTGTAGCCTACTGTCTCTGGGGTCTCATAGCATGTGCTGTTGAAACTGGTCCTTTTAGGCTCATGCTAGATAATTGTCCTTCTCCTGAAAATTGTGTATGTTGATAGTGTATAGAATTGTACTTGTCCCAGAGCTTTCTGTTTCTGTGACTGGTTTGTCGTTATATCAGTGCTTAAAAACAAAAACAAAAGTAACAACAACAACAACAACAAAAAGTTTTTTACTTTCACAAAAGCTAGACATGTACTTTATCTAATTAGGTGTGCAGACAAGTTCAGGAAAATACTTGATAAAACTATGTTATGTCAAATTATATATTTGGTATGAACCAGATTTTCCTAAAAGGTTAAAGCCACTCCACTTAAGTTAGTTGTTCTAGGTGACACATTCATCTATAGTGACTTCTTTGTTTCTCTTCCATTTGGCCCCAGCAATGCCGAAGAGTTCAAGTGCCTTCTGGGCTCTCAGACTTTCACAGTGTGCCTGTGGAGCCTGAACTCTGAAAACAGTGAGCTGATCTGGGCAGTCATGTTGAAGATGCTTTTAGATATTTAAAAAAATCCTTAGTGTGTGGACAGTGTTCCTGTAAAATAGTTTTTTTTTTCTTCTTCTTCTTCTTTTTTGAGATGAAGTCTGGCTCTGTCGCCCAGGCCAGAGTGCAGTGGTGCAATCTCGGCTCACTGCAACCTCCGCCCCCAGGGTTCAAGCGATTTTCCTGCCTCAGCCTCCTGAGTAGCTGGGACCACAGGCACACCCCACCACGCCGGGCTAATTTTTGTATTTTTAGTAGAGACAGGGTTTCACCATGTTGGCCGGTATGGCCTTGATCTCTTGACCTTGTGATTCACCCGTCTCGGCCTCCCAACTTGCTGGTATTACAGGTGTGAGCCACCGCACCTGGCCCCTGTAAAATCTTTTACCTGCATAGTTTATATAAAGCACAAGCAAATATCCTCAATTTCTCCCCTACTTTTGAGGATGGCAACATTGCCTCAGTGAGTGAAGAGCTGAGCAGCAATGGTCTCAAATTCTCAACTCTACAATCTCTTTTGTAAAAAAATGCATAATTTATAAGTGTAAATCTTCAACTTACCTTATCACTTGATAATGGTCAAGATCTTTCAGGCAGTAAGAATAAGATAAGGATCTAGATCCAAAATCTCACCCAGGGAGAAACACTCTATGTGATCTCAAGAGTAAAATTACAAAATTTTCAAACAATATGGATCTCCCAAAATATTTTTTTGTTGTTGTTGGTATAACAGCGTTAGAGGGCATCCATACAGCTAAGCCATCTAAATATTTAAAAAAAATAAACCATAAAAACCTAGAGAGTCATATTTATTTTTATTAGAATATAGAATAATATAAACAATATGTGATGCTATAACTTTGCTTAGCCAGTAGCTGTTCATTTTTGTTTTGATGGATTGCACTTCACAGAGAGGAGTAAAAAAACATAGAATTTAAAAGTAGACTATTCCATTAAAAATTTTAAATTTCAAAATACACCATATCTTAAAGGCATGAGCTACTCTATCAGAAGTCTTTTATTTCAGAGGCCACTAAATAACAGCCTAAAATGATCCTAAATAACTAAGTCAGCAAGAATAGTTAAAAATAGTTTTTTGTGTATTTCTTCTGCACCCGGCTTACAGTAGGACTAAAAGTTATTTTTGGTTGAAACTGTGACTGGGCACAAGGCTGCAGTTGGGATATAAATAAAGAAATAAGGTCAAGGAAAAAAAGAACATCCATGAAGGAGAAGAAACTTTCAAACTTTGGGTGTTTTTTTACTTCATATAGAACAGAGAAAAAAAGCAGATAAGGGCACTGTGAAGTCAAATGATCAGTTCTAAATATCCAGGGAAATACATTTTGACACATCGCAAAAGCATACCAAACAGAGCTCAAAATAGTTGAGCCAATTTGGGTGTCTCATTAGGAATATTTCCTTCTATCAATGGGTAACTAAATGAGTAGGGAGATTCTGATTTGAATATATTTGGGCAAGATAGATTAAATGGTCTTTCATAAAACTTTAAAATATGAAGTTAAAAAATGGATTATCTCATTGGGAGCTGCGTTCAGCAGAAGCTCACATGTAATCTGTAGTGATATTTAAGCTATGGTGAATAATTTAATTTTTCTAAAAGATAAGGGAAATGGGGGTTGTTAAGGCAGAAATACATTGGAACAGAATTGCTAATGCAGAATGACACGGAGTTGCAGAAATCAGGAAGAAGTAGTAATTGTGGAACTCCTGATAGTAGGCACATAAGTTAGCAGGTTTTAACTGGCTGTTGTATTAATGTTCAAAGACAGGGCATCTAATCTTTTAGGATGAGAATGAAGGTTTGACTAAATAAGGATAGATATAGGTTCACGCTAGGGTTCTAGGAAATGTTTCCTAGCCAGGATTTGGGTAGGGAAAAAGACGGGGAAACAATTACCAGAACTGTGAAAATTGCAGATTGGGTTTCAGGGTTAGACAGCAGCCTGCTATCACATGTGAGAGACATGATCAGGGGTGGTTTTGCAACAAGGGTAGAACATGGTTAATCCATGTAGATGTGTTAAATTTGGAGCTGTTTAACTTCCTTCTGCTTAAGGAAAGGTAGGTCCTGTAGGGACTTTTCTTGAGCTGGCTTGTAAGGTTTCAATTTCCTACCCTAGGATACTTTTTTTTTTTCATCGCATCTTACATTACATTATCTGCTTATCCTAACATTTAAACCTGTTCCACTTTCTGTATTGTCCTTCACTCTAAATGTGAGATCACACTGAGATGTTCTGGGAATCATATAGAAATAATGGAAGGCATACAGCAAAACTCATGACAGCAACAATAACAACAAAAAAGTACTGCTACATCAGGTCTCTTGAGTCATTCAGTCTACAGAAGAAATAGCTTTTTTTGTCCTTTGACCTTTATCCCCAAACTTTACCCTTGTTTGTGTTTTTCTTCTATTTGGAGTTGACCTAAGTATTTAAGTTGGCAGAGTTACTCCCTTATTTGCTACTCACTCGTCTAGTTTTTTGGTTGTTTTTGAAACCTACACTGAATAGGTTGCTATAAAGGTTTAAACTGATTTATAAAGATATATGTTTTATCAATAGGTAGATATTAATGTGGGAACTAATACATAACTCAGAATATACTTGAACACACATGTATTTGTTGGCAAAATGTTTGCTTAACACAGGAAGAGTCTCAAAATTTGAAATTCTGTATGGAGATAAATTACTTTTATATTTATGTACTCTGCCTGTTTTTGTTTTCACCCTGAACAGTACATTATTGTTGATTAGTTTAAAATAACTATGTCCTTTCAGATGAATTTAACATTGCTTTATATGTAGATGTATTAACCTCCAACGATTTTTCTAGCTACAGCATTTTTGGCTGAAGTTAAATTGGAATTCTCACCAGATATAGATCTTGGAGGCCATATTTTATCTGTATTAAAAAGTTTGCTAGTGACAGTACATATGTACGAGCTATAGTTTTAATCATAGAACATGACTTAAGTCTTGCTGAGCTGATAAAATCATTCCCATGCTGCCAAGGTAGGTTTCATTTTGTGGTAGTGTTTTTAGTTAGATGGTTAAGCTGGTATCAAACTGTGCTTTTAAATCTTATCTCTATCTTTCTATTAAGCAAAAGACATTCAGTGTCTCATACTGAAAAATACCGGGATGACCTTGTATCAGTTGAGTCTCTCCATACCCAGGATAATTTGTTATTCAGCAGTTTCTTTTTTGTTGTTGTTATGTTGATACAGCTTGGGTATATGGACTCAAATTTTACCTCTAATTTCTAAGTCTAATATCTTGTTTCAGAATGCCTTTTTTGCACATGAAAAAATAGTAAATACAATTTTGCGTATGTATATTAAAATATTTTTTCACTTATTCCTAGATTGGCTGCATTTAAATAGCTTCATAGAATTTATAAGAATTCTGAGGGTTTTGATAATCTGGAAATCTTTTAATTCCAATAGTCAGATTCTTTCTGAAAGTTACTTTTTATTATAAGATATTTCTGCAAGAAGATAGTGGCTATTTCTGTTAATATTTATTTTCTTATGTTAGATACAATTTCTGTGGGATAGGACTCTGAAGTCCAGTAGTATATAATACATTTGCTAATTTACTTAGTAAAACACTTTTAATGACATAAGACAGCTTATGAATTTGACATGCGATCATTAGAAGAAAATAAAGAATGTATTATAATTTTATAGAGGACTGCCTTAATCTAGTAAATTCAAATGGAGAAGTGCCTTAATCTAGTAAATTCTAATGGAGAAGCAAGACTATTTACTAGTAACAGCAACCTTAAATTCATCTTAAATTTCTATAAATATTTTTGGTAACACTGGAGCCCAGGCAGGCAAGGAAGATTCCCTTAGCATCCTAATTCATGTGTTTTGGGAATACTATAGTGTTGTGTTGAGAATCATTCTGAGGTTCACCATGGATTGGGGGTGTGAAGGCCTGCATGCCATGTATTTACTGATTCGCTAGAGTGATTTCAATTATTGTTTGTTTCTGCCTATTCAATTTAACCTTCACTTTCCTATCTTCAGATAAGGAAAAATTCTTATAAGACTGGTGTGAGAAGTAAAGAAGATCAATGAAGCCTTGAGAACTTTACTTTAGCCATATCAAACCCTTAATAATAATAATAATAATAATGAATAATTGCTTATATTATGAAAATATAACTTATTGAATTTTTATTTAAAGGACCAAATATAAATTGTTTTACCCCAGAATTATGCTACCTTTCTTTATTTAAAATATATTTATAATATATTGATTTAAAAATACAAGCTCTTAAAAATGCTCAGTGGTGAATTACTTTGGCACTAGGGAAGAATTCTTTTTAGTTTAAAGAAGTCATATAATAATGCTCAGCACTGGTGATTTCCCACTCCTAATTTAGTAATAATGTTTATTATAATGATGATGTCATGATACCATGATATTATGACTAATATGTCCTGCCAGTGGCTCTGAACTAAATTAAATCACAGTGGCAATAATGGGCAATCCTGCTGAGTATCTCTGCTAAGCATGAACAATTAAGAAACAAAGCCATTAGTCGTAATTGAAGAATTCATGTTTATATGTAGCAGTTTTTCACAGGGAACTAAGAAGATGAATCCAAATCGGCCCCAAATAATAAAATAACCAGTACTCATTGCCTCATTAGCATCTTAAGAGATAATGACAATTGAGCTCTTTAGTATGTTTTTCAGAACCTAATTAGAAATGCAGCTTATAATTTTTAGAATTGGATACAGAACATGTATTTGTCAAAATGTCATTTAAGTTGAGATCTTCCCTTTTATGCCTTTTTTTCTATGATAATTAATAAAATCATAATTATATCTTAGTAGAATGCAGTATTTTCTTCTTTTATAAAGCTCGGGTATTTTAGTCATAAACACACATGTATGTTCTGCATACTAAGGTCTCGGAAGTCAGTTAGCAATCATTAACTGAGCATACAGTACCTGCTGAGAGTGACTTAAGATACTTTTTATGATCTTAGGAATTGCACAAATCCATTATGTGATTTTACAGATGAAGAAACCAAAATTTGACACTATTGTAATCTGTGAAGCTGGTCAACATCTAGCCCTATGTGCCATTCTCTTCAACAGCAGAGCGGTGCCAAGCTTCATTCCTCAGTTTATTTTATTTTCTTGGTGATACTCAGTTTGCTATGCCTAGAAATAATTACCACCTCAATTTTTGCCTCTGGAGCTCTAGCTGACAACATCTTTATATTAATGATCATTGATATTAACTGAGCATGTTTATACTGAGGAATTAAATCATATGTAAGAAGTGGGAAACTTTCTTTGTCTTTGCTTCATATACTACCCCTCTCTCAAAAACAAAATCCTGCCCTAAAATCTTGATTTTATTTAATGATTTTTGCTATTTTGATTTCTTGGGCTTGTAAATTTGGATTTGTTTTTCAGCCTCTTCTTCTAAATTCAGATTTTCTGTTTATTTGTTGAAGTAGGTGTACTTGCTCTGGCAAGTTTATGTGAATTTTGGTCTTTTAATGCAAGCAAAATAAACCAGCCCTGGCTAAGTTAAACAAACAGGAAATGACTAACAGAACTCTAGATACTTCAAATAAAGGAATTAATAACATTGCTACCCCTGTACGTGGTCCAGATACAAAACCCTAAAGAACTGAATTTGAATGGCAGCATTTAGTTTAATATTTCCTTTATAACTAAAGTTGTGTCATGTCTATCATTGGAATACAACCACATTGGCATGAAGAGGGGCAGATCCCTAAAGGAAAAGAAAGGAGTTTCAACAGAGAGAGGGAAAGATTGCTGGCAGATGCATAAACCCTATTTTTAATTATTTTCTCTCTCCATTCTTACGTCATAATACTCTACTTCATGCCCGGTCTTGTCTCTAGTTTTTCTTTGCTCAATGTTTTAATCCACTGTAGGCGAGCAGACATCTTTCAACTTTTGGCTCTGTAATTCAAATATTTTTCTCTTTTCTGCCCTGTTCACTTAACAGTGTGCCTTTTTCTTGTAAGTGAGCCATTTATCATTATAATAATATTGGAATGTGTTCTTAAATAATTTGATCACAGTAACTGTGCTTTTTTAACACCTTATGTTGTTGTTAGGGAATAAAGTATCTTAGTAAAACGGGATAATATTTGTGTTTGTAATAGACAATAATATCAAGTAGATTTGTTCTTTTCCCCCTCAGTAAATGTGAATATCCCTTTTCTAAAGTAGCTCATATAATAAAACAATTGATAATATTTAGGTTATAACAAATATAGTTATTCTATTTACCTTGTCTTATTTCATACCTCTAATAGAGACAGTAACCTTGGCACAGTAAGACTCAATAAATATAAAGCTATCAATATCAGACCAGGTTTCTATTAATTGGAAGCTATTATTCTGAATATAAAAATATATGAATTTATCTAAACATTAAGGTGAAGATTAAATCCAAATTTTAACTTTTGGTTGCTTACTCATTAAATGTAATTTGTCAATTATCCTTCAAAGATATGATGCTATATATGAAATATGATGAGAGAAAAATTTAAAACTCAACACATGACAAATATCTCACGGATGGGAAATGGAGCAATGTGCCTGGTTCAGGCTGTGGGCTTTTTGACTTCAGTCTGACATCATAAAGAGATGGCCAAGAGTTCCTGCAGCTTGTTGGAGAAACAGGGATTAAAAGTGTCCTTGCTAGAAACTTTATTTAAAAACTAGGATTACTGTTTGAAAACATGGGTAAGGTAGGATTCTTACCTATTGGGGGTTAAGTGCAAGAATTCAGCAACCAGGTCCTATATGGTAGAGTCTCTTATTGGGGACATTCACATAGGTTTATTTAAATGACATGTCTATCCTGAACCATGAAATTGAGCCAGTCCTCAACAAAATGAGGTACAAATCATAAAACAATTTACCTTAACCAAACAATGTAAACAGGCTAATATATCATACCGTCCAAAACACTCATAGGCCCTTTGCTACAGAATGTCATTTTCTTGCCTTTAATTAATACATTTCATTATTTTGGCCAACAGTCAATACCTTGAGGTAAACAAGAAGTCAATCCAGACTAGCTAAAATTAACCTGTGCTTTGCAGCCAAGAAACTAAATCAATTGCTAAGAAATAAATTCAGCACAAGCAATTGAACAAAATATGGTAATCTGATCTTGATAAAAAATAATGTTTATCTTGCTCAAAAAGACAATAAAAGCAGGTATAAAAAACAAAAGATTAATGAAAAGCAAGTAAAAATGAAATGAGATTCAGTGTATACTAAAAGAATTTTATTGAAAACCTAAAAATAATTTACTCTCTGCCTCTTTTCTCTCTCTCAGGCTCTCTTTTTCTAGATGGATGGATAGTTGAGGATTAATGGATGGATGGAAAGATAGATAGATAGATAGATGATAGATAGATAGATAGATAGATAGAATGAGCCATTAAAATAACACTAAAAACAAAAATAGAAATCTTTATGAATAGGTGAAACAATAGAAGAACAAGAAAATACTAAGATACTATGTGATACTGAAGCACAGACATAGTAAAACAGAAACAGAAAGAAATAAAGCCCAATACAAAGAATACGTTTTGAATAATAGAAGGATGATTAACTCAACATCGTTCTAACATGAGTTCCAGAAGTTAATATTAAGTGAAAATGGAAATAACATGAAAACATTTAAAAATGTAATCATTGATAAATTCCATATTGAAAGAGGAATATAAAATATATGTTCAACAAATGTCACAAAAGATTGAAAAAATTCATACCTACATCCTTATTGAAGAACAGCAAATATAAAGAAAAATCATAAACATGCCAGAGAGAAAAGACTGATTATCTAAAAGGAAAGCCAATTATGCCTGCAGCATGTATCTTACTACTAACAATAGATATGGGAGGAAAATTGACCCATGTCTTTAAAATTGAAGGGAAGTAAATTACAATCTACAATTCTGTATTTAGTTAAATTATAATCTGAAAGCAAATGTAAATAATGGTAATTACAGACACACAGAAAGATAATTTTCACCCTTAGTCCCCTTCTAAAAAACATCTGAAAGGTATATTTCAAAAGAAGAATAAAATAAAACCTGGGAATAGAGTAAAATGCAAAAAATAATGGTACATTTAGTAAGATTATCAGAAATTGGTAACAGAAGATGGTAAATTTAATTTATTATGACTCTAAAAAGGTCAGAGACTAATTTTATAAGCCCAAAATGTTTCAGCCAAAATGTTAAAAATCAATAGTGACTTGGATGTGAGTAGTAGTTGGTGTGATTAATGATTGCTGGAAGCTGTTATCCTCAGCAAACTAACTCAGGAACAGAAAACCAAACACCAAATGTTCTCACTTATAAGTGGGAGCTGCATGATGAGAATACATGGACTCATGGCGGTTAACAACACACACTGGGGCCTGTCTGTGGGGGCAGAGAAAGCATCAGGAAGAATAGCTAATGGATGATGGGCTTAATACCTAGGTGATGGGTTCATCTGTGCAGGAAACCACCATGGCACTCGTTTACCTATGTAACAAACCTGCACATCCTGCACATGTACCCCAGAACTTAAAATAAGCATTGAAGAAAAAAGATTGCTAAGATCCTAGTGTTGTTTGCGAGAACAGGCAATGAAAACTTCAGGATTTGTTAGTAGAAACAAAGAGTTAAGTTAGTTTATGAAGTGTGATATGTTACCACTTAAAAACAATATCTGCAATCTAGTGTTCATGGCAGAAACTGTATGTTGTTCCTATCCTTTTTGAATAGTATTAGAATGTCAAAATTTTGTTGGGCACATGGCTACCCAAAATAAAGAGATTTTTCAATCTCCTTGGAAGCAAAGTATGGCCATATGACTAAGTCCAAGTGGAATACTTTTGAGAAAGTCATATGTAACTTTGGAAAATTATACATAACTGCAACTCAAGAGATCATGATAGATACGAATAGCAAGCTTGCTGCCAAGAATGGCAGAACAGCAATATAAGGGGCCCTCAAGTCTGTAGCTCCATACTTGGCCCTTGGCCCAGACAGCATAAATTTTTATTAAATCATTATATTTCATTTCAATAGTACACATGCAGGATTATTCTGTTGTTGTTGTTGTTGTTGTTGTTGTTTTACCGGTTTCACTCTGTCACCCAGGCTGGAGTGCAGCGTTGTGATCATAGCTCACTACGGCCTCAATCTCCTGGGCTCAGGTGATCCTCTTGCCTCAGTCTCCCAAGTAGCAATACATGTACTACCAAGCTTGGAATTTAAAAAAAAAATGTAAAGACAGGGTCTTGATCTGTTTCTCTGGCTAGTCTTGAACCTCTGGCTTCAAGTGATCCTCCTGCCTCAGCCTCCCCTTATTCTTAAGTGATACAAAATTTTAACTCAATTAAAAAGAATTTTAAAATGAGAAGAACAAGGAGCATTACCAGTCCAACAGAAGATATCAAAGAGAAAAACAGAAGTATGGTAAATAAAACATAAAATAAGGGGACAGGAAGTTCAAACATGTGGTGATCACAGTTAAATATAAATACATGCAACCCAACTGTTCCATTGAAGAAAACAAAAAATAAAACTTAGGTACAGTTGATTCTTGAACAACATGGGTTGAACTGTGTGTTTCCTCTACACAAATTTTCTGCCACCTCTGACACCCCTGAGACAGCAAGACCCCTTCCTCCTCCTCCTCGGCTTACTCAACTTGAAGACAACGAGAATAAAGAAAGATTTTTATGATGATCCACTTCCACTTAATGAATAACAAATATATTTTCTCTTCCTTATGATTTTCTTAATAACACTTTTCTCTAGCTTACTTTATTGTAGAAATATAGAAAAAGAATGCAAAACATGTGTAATGGACTGTTAACGGTAAGGCTTCAACAGTAAGCTGTTAATAGTTAACTTTTGGGAGACTCAACAGTTATACATGGATTTTTGACTGCATGGGGGTTGATTTCTCCACCCCTATGTTTTAAATCAAAAGAACTAAAACAACATAGAAATTTTATAATAGAAGTCTTAATTATATATACTATTAAATAGAACAAAGAAAATCCCCAAACAAAATGCAAGACAAGGGACATTACCTAGTGAGCAAAGGAATGATTTCCCAAGAAAATATCAGGTAAGACGAGGTTGTATGAACCAAACAACATAGTCTTTAACATGTAAACATTGACAAAATTAATGAGAAAGTGGATGAAAAGTGCAAACATGAAACAGAAATTTAGCACAATTTAATCAGAAACATTTTAGAACAAGCAGATAATGTTCTAAATTGTGAAGACTGTATGAAGAAATTTTTCAGGGTGTTACGGTGTCATCTTAGAAGAAAACCTGATCTTTTCTGTCTGAAGGAGTTGGGAAAAACTTCCCTGAAGAATGACATTTCAAAAAATGTCAAGGATAAATTAGGAATTAATCAAGGTGAGGGGGTGGCCAAATTCCAGGTAGAGAGAACATGAAAGAAAAGATTTGGGGATTTAATGATTTGATTACAGTTCAGGGAGAAAATTATATGATAGGAGGTAAGGATAGAAAATTCTGCAGAAACCATATCATATAAGGTATTCTCTGATCCTCTTCAGTCACCTCAAAATGTCACGTTTTAGAAAGGAAGATACATGAGTTCAAAAATAAAAGCCAGACGCTTGAGAAAAAAAAAAAACTTCAAATGCCAGAACTTACTTTTCAACCAATGCGATATATTTTCAGATGAAAATAATTTAACATACAGGATGAATTATATTCAAAATGCATACAATATCTAGATGTAAAATAGTGTATTGTCATAAGCTATTTTCACTTTATCAATTAATTTGTAGAAATTTTTATGTTTTAGTTCTTTATTATTTTGACTTCAAACAATAGGGAAGAGCTGATTTAAAATTTAATAATTCAATTACTGCTATATAGTGATATCTGCAGTGTGTTTAGAGCTATTATTATTCTTGCTCAGAGGCTTAAGCCAGATGATTTTATTTGGCAAAGGGTGTCACACCAGTCATCGTCTTCTCTGTCTCAGAGAGAACTTCCAATAGGCAGAAAATTGCAGAGTGTTTTTCTTCCTTATGTTCCTATCCTTAATACTTTCTTTCAGATATTGTTTGTAGTTCTTAGTAAAGATGCCCATACCTCTAATATGAAGAATTTCTTGTGAAATAGTGATCTAACATATATGGCAACTAAGAAATTCCAGCACTAAGTTTTATTGAATTACATAAAGTGAGGAGATTCCCTGGGCAGTTCTTCCCTTTTCTACAGTGTGTGGCCAGTTAACCCGACACAGGGCTCTGCATGGCATGTATTCAACATTAATTGATTTACAGTCACATACCACATTATGTTTCAATCAACAACAGACCACATATAGGATGGTGGTTCCATAAGAAAACAATGGAGCTGAAAATTTCCTGTCACCTAGTGATGTCATAGCCATGGTAACGTGGCAGTGTGACATAATCACCTTTTCTATGTTTAGATATGTTTAGATGTACACATTCTTACCATTGTGTTACAAGGGCCTACAGTGTTCAGTGCAGTAACATGCTGTACAGGTTCGTAGCCTAGGAGCAATAGGCTCCACCATGTAGCCTAGGTGAGTAGTAGACTGTACCATGTAGGTTGTGTAAGTACACTCTACCATGTTTGCACAAGGATGAAATCACCTGACAATGCATTCCTCAGAGGAAATCCCCATTGTTAAGCCAGGCATGACTATATTTATGTTACGTAGTGTTTTTAAAATGTAAGAATGATTAAAGAGGTAACTATAATTAAAAAACACATGCTTTGGGGCTGATATCTGGTGCATTTTGTTTGTACTAGTTTGGGATAACACACTCTTGGTCTGAAGTTCTTGGTGATAATGACAGTTGCTAAAGCTGTCTGTAATCCTGCTTTTGGTTCTCACAGACCTAAGTACCTGACCTGGAGGAGAAACCCCTGGATGATCAAACAGGTCTCTAATTGGGTTAATATCGTTATACATATTATTTCTAAGTTAAATCCATATTAAAATGTAATTAAACTTCAGAAACTCATTGTACACACATTATTTTATTTAAGGCCACAGGTATAGTGTATTTTTACCCTTTCAACTTGTTTAAGACACTGCCAGTTTCATCAGAGAGCCTCATGGTGGCTGTTTTCATTGATGGATAGTTTTGGTAGGCTTGGCCTGCTGGTTAATGGGGGAATTTGAAGCTTGAAGTCAGGGTGAAACCATCTGGAGACGGGCAGTTTTTTCTAAGAAAAAAAAAAAACATTCAGTGGCCAAAGAATTGTCCACAGCTGCCAAAGATCAAAGAGTGGCCAAAGAACATGAGCAGAAAATGATAGAACCAGTGTGACCAGAAGGACGAAGATATTTTCAGATATATTATCTACTCACACTGCATCTATTTCTAGAGGACTATCCATATAGCTCTCCTGCTGCATCTTATCCTCAATGATCCAGTCTAGACAGATAGCTTTTTATGATACATGGCATAAATCTAAGAAAATAATAATTTACATTTCTACCATAGAAAGGTAAGCACAGTTTCAAGCACTTAAGAGGCACAAATAATAAAATATTAGTAAATACAGTATTTTTTAAAGGACTCCTTTAAAAATTTTTAAAAATTTTTATTTTTATTTTTCCATAGGTTATTGGGGTACAGGTGGTATTTGGTTACATGAGTAAGTTCTTTAGTGGTGATTTGTGAGATTTTGGTGACCCATCACCCGAGCAGTGTACACTGCACCCAATGTGTAGTCTTTTATCCCTTGCCCACCTCCCACCCTTCCCGCCAAGTCCCCAAAGTCTATTGTATTATTCTCATGTCTTTGGGACTGCATAATGTCTTATTTGAGGGGTTACTGACACATACCCTAATGTATTTGTTCAAATTGAAATTGAAGAATATTTTAGTTGATATAGTTTGTTTACATCTTGCCCACTGATTATTTCAGGGTTGATTTCTAGAAATATAATTGTAAGGTTAAAATTAACTCTCAGGGCATCTCTTACATAATCTAATAGAATTTATTAGAAGAAATTTATAAACCAGTTAAGTTGTAAGAAATTTATACATTTAATTGTGACCCTTTTATACTATTTGAGCTCCTGATCTTACCTATAAGTAAAAAATAAATTTGAAAATAATTCTGACTATTGGAATTAATAATAATATGATATTTCTAAACTCATTTTTAATTTTTTTAGCAAATCTGTCATTTTCAGCTGGAAAATGTCAGGGAAAAGACTGTACAAATCAGTAATTAAAGAGAGTTGAGTAGAAGTTGTGCGCAAAAGTGTGAACAGGTTAAGGGATCCAAGAAAGGATGGTGAAGCACCCAGGATCTAGCAACAGAGAAAATTGTCACCACTCCTAGGACTGACAGGATGCAGGGAACCCAGGCAATTCTTCGAGGCAAATTGTAACCACGGGAGAGAGATTCACCATTAATAGCATCTGCATAGGTGAGGCGTGCAGACATGGAGTAGCAGGGAGAGAAAAGGGAGAAATATACATTTTGACTTCTTTCTGCCTCTGTCCACCAATAACTTTGTAGAGGGCAAGGAGGTCGAGATGATAAATTTTAAAGAGGTCAGACTTACAGCGTAGAGCAGGATAGAAAACAGTCTGGCTTTGCATTAGGGGGATATTCAGCAGGGTCTACTTTCTTTTCTCCCCAGCATGTGTAATCTTGTCCTTTCTCTAGCCCATTTCTCCACGTGGGAAACATACAAAGTCCCAGTAGTCTCACCATATCGCTGTAAGGGAGTTTCAGTTTTGTCATATCTTTACAGAACCATGCCTGGAGCATTACCAACCACCAGTGCTCTTTAAGTACAGAAGCAGAGAAAAAGGGGGAAAAATAACTCATCAAAGAACTACGGCTGTTAAAGTCACCACTGGTGTCATGAAAGCGAAGTTAGTAATTAACCGTGGCTTCCTACACTGGCATCCATCCCATACCTCCACCCCCTTACTCTTTGCCAACAACTTTTTGCTTGTTGAGTTTTTCTTTTTTTTTTTTAACCTAGTGTGATGATCCAAGTCTTAATTCCCATATGATTGATATAATTATAGTATCTTTATTTGGTGGTTGCAATATCCAATAAACCAGTACTATTAGACATTTGAGTACCAGAATGCACCCAAGTGAATCCTCTGGCTACCAGACACAGTACCCATGGCTATCAATAAGTCTTTTTTCTGAGTTCATAAAAGTTAGTCCATGGAGATGCATTTTGGATTCCAAGATGCAGAATGGTCCCCCTGAAGAATTGTGCCATATCGGGACCTCAGCAATGACCTCTGCTCTTGGCTGTTTTGGCAAACGTCAGTATCCGGATAAGCCTTGTGAGGGGAAGACCATTAGTTCGCATTGACTAAGTGAAAAACCATTTAGCCAAAAAAAAAATTCCTGTGCGTAGTCTCTATACATGTCACCACAATCATTGTGTACATGAATTTCTTGAGCAAAAACTGGGAAGACTGGAGGAAAGACCTTGGGGACTAGAAAAAGAGCTGACTGTTATAAAAGATTTGAGAGCTCTCTCTGGGTGGCATTTATATGGAACAAAAAAAATCTGCTTCCTCTGAGTGTATTCCTGGAGGATCATCTACGTATCTCTCTCACTGACTTCTTGTCCCAATCATTTAGTCTTGTTCTTCCCATGTCCATAACCAGCTGGCCAGCATATCAACCCTGGCCATGACTCAGGGTCTATTTGTAATTTAAGTCATGTTGCCTCCCACATACAGCACATTATGAGATATGCTGCCCTAAACTCTAATAGGATTTACCTTTATCACTATATTTCAGGGTTACCTCTGAAGAGGTTCATAATGCAATGGAATTCATTTCTGACCTATCCATAAACTTGGGCTGTACTTTCAATTGTATCTTTTTCACCATCTGAGGCCCTACCTGTGGGTTGAGGGAAAAGTGGTACAACAATATGGCTCAGCACCATGGGTATCTGAGTCACTCACTCAGTGTATTTGTCTTCTCCAGAACTTCTTGGCCTTGCTCTTATATATACACATTTTATTTAATGATGGTGTGTTCCTACACATTAGAAATCACCCAGTTTATAATGGGCAAATTGGGCTGCCTAGTTTCTTGGTTTACTCCGGTCAGACTTTGGGGACAAGCTGGATAATATTTTTCAGTTGCAGAACAGTTGATGGCAAAAGAGGAATGTGTCTCATGTGAATATCTTAGAGATTTATATTATATTTCTCCTACTGGGTCTTGGATCATAAGGCTCGCATAGCCTGGCTGCTTGCTTCTCAATCTGGATCTGGTGCAGGTCTTTTGTTTGCTCCACGCCCAACCTAGACACACAGTTTTATGAGTTATTCAGTACTAGATGGGAACAGCACATCCAAATGATGTTCGGGTATCACACTGTGCTCCAAACTAACAGAGTTCCTTCAAACTTTACCAACGTGACATATCCCAGAACTTTTGCAGGGTTTATCTTCTGTTCTCTGGCAAGTAAAAGAATTACTAAGTTATAGAGGTAGTATTATGGTACTGCAATTATTATTGTTATTATATAAGCTTAATACCCACCGAAGGAGAATTGGGGTCCAAAAGCCTTTAGTTAAAATGTACATTTTCTATTACTGAGAGATTAAAAAACAATCTGGACATGTCTGTGTGTCTGGTTGTTTGAGAACTCCGTGGGTTCATTTGTGCCATCCGAAATTATCTTGATTTGGATTGCTGTTTAGCGCCACCTGGTGGTGGCCGTTTGACCTTTTTTTTTGTATAGATATAGGTCGTTCTGGCTCCTGTGCAACCTACTAGGACAGTGGCTGTAATTCTAGGAATTTCCTCAAGTTAGTTGGTGCCAGTTTTATCAATCTGATCTGGGGAAATCGACCGGAGAGAGGGGTAGGGATGTGGGAACTCTCTTGATCCCTGGCATTTCCCTGTTTAGCCTTCCTTGCCTAAGTTACCACAGTCCCCAGATAAGAACTTTTGACACCCACTTTTGAGAACTTGACTGGGAAGAAATAAGAGCCAGTCACACATCACTGTTTATATATCTCCAGTGAGAGGACTGATGGGTGGGCTATCACAAGATTTTAATAGATTTATTTTACCTTACAATTTTTTTCCTTCAGGACTAACTCGCAAGAAATGACAACATAAAGAAAATCATCCAAATTTCTGAAGTGTATAAGATTTATAAAATTTACAAATTATATAAGATGACTTAAATAGACATTTAATGAGCCACTTTGTGTTAATATTTTCTATGTTTTTGCTATAGTAAATAGTAAATATCTTTGGAAGAAACATTTGATTTTTAAAAGTCTGAGCATTTTATTTTAAGATTAAGTTCTTTCAAGGTCCAGTATTCTTATAATTTTTATTCAATGAGTGACACAGTATAATAATATTTTATCAATCGGTTTCAATAGGTAACCCAACTTAACAAGTGCTTCTTCAATTTCATTCTCAGGAAAAGTCAGTACTTTAATGAATCTAACAGTATATTTCCAATTAGAATTTGGAATTCACTTTTTCCACCTTTTAGTTCTGGCCCTAAGAAACTGATGCATCTTAACTTACTCCACCCATCTTCTTCAACTTTATCCCAACAATTTCGAAACATGCTGTTTTGATTGTTGTTTTGCTTGTATTAGTGGTTATTAGAGGTGAGCTTCTTTTTTTTGTAATGGGAAGTAAGGATATGGTTATTTCATGGAAAAAATGATGCTTCTTTCATGTGTCTTTGTGTTGCTAAAACAAAATACCACAGGCTTGGCAATTTATGAAGAACACATACATATTTCTCACAGATCTAGAGGCTGGGAAATACAAGATCAAGGCACTGGCATCTGGTAAGGGTCCTCTTGCTGTGCCCCCATATGGCAGAAAGTGGAAGAACACAAGGGACGTATGAACACTGTTCTCACATGGCAGAAGAGTGAGAGTGAACTCATACCCAAAAGCCCTTTACATAAGAGCCTTAGTTCATTCATGAGGGCAGCACCCCCATGACTTAATAACTGCTCCAAAGACTCCATCTTTTAATATGCCAAAATGCAGATTAAGTTTCAACATGAATTTTTAAGGGGATGCATTCAATCTATAAGCAATAGAGAAACTTTGAAGACATGTTACCCTCTTTGGAAACTGCAAATGCTATTCTAGAAATTTCCCCTCGAGGCCAGATAGGCACTTCATCTGCCTTAAAAGTTATATGGCTATTTTACAAAATGTTTTATTACTGAATGCATGGGTTTCCATATTTCCAAACTGCTGTATCTATTTTCATACTACCTCCTACCTGACCAGTAAGGCAATGCACACATTTTAGATTTCTTTTATGTAGGCACTCCACTGCAAGATAGCAATATCTGCCTCCGTGAGATTTACTAGGCTACAGTAACAAAAGGTCCCAAAGTTATCTCATTTCAATTAAAGTTTCACTTCTGTAACATCCAATAGTATTTCCAAGTTCAGGGGGGCTTGTGCTCCAGTCACTCATAGCAACCCATGCCAATGCAGCTTTTCCCTCTTCAGTACCTGACCTTCCAGTGCCTTGGAGAGCACCATCTCAGCTGAAGTAGAAATATATCACAGAGGATGGTGAAGGAGAGATAATTATGGGATGAGTCTAAAATTGGTACACATTGCTTTTATTTATGTTCTATCAATTAGAATTCAGTCACACGGTTATAATTCTTTAGAAAAGAAGGTCAGAAAATGAAATGTTCAGGAGAAGAAAAAATGATATTTGGAGAATGCTCAGTAGTCCCTAATACACATTTTAATTTTTGGTAAATAAATACCTTTAATGTGTACAGGTACAAAATTGAAGAATACATGATTTATTGCTTACTACTTTTATATTTAAGAATTCGGGATAAAAAACTAAATGCAAATAATTTAAAATAGAAAACTGCATACTTTGTAGTATTTACAAAACAAGTAACATGTAAAATATGAAATATATGTATATATTGTATACTATATATAATTTTGTATATTTAACATTCTCTATAAATTATATATGGTTATAACTCTATGTATATGACATATATTTAACTGTATATATTTATATATCATACGTAAGTGGAAAAATACAGAAACAATAAATTTGCATCATTTTACCACAACCCTAAAGCTTATCAGAAAAATTTAGCCTTTTATTTTGAATTATAAGACAGAATAGGTTACATTCTTCTGTGATTTAGAAGCCTCAAAGGCCACAAACAATAAAATGGGTGCCAAAGACCCAGAGATTTGAAAGCTTAACTCAAAATGTAAGACCACTTAGTTGGATAGTGCAAAGAGATTGTGAAACTAGTTTTGTGAACCTCAGCTCTGAGTTTTACAAGAGAAATTGAAGACTGATCAGAGGGAGGGTTGATATTCACTTATGATGAGTTGGTGGTGTGCCGGGTGCATCCACTGCCTCTTGGGAAAGGGAAACAGCTGATTTTTTATCGTTTCAAATGGCTTCATTGTGCTCACTTGGAGAGACTTGTGTCCCATTGATCTTGAGGGACTTGAGAACTAGTGGTGATTCTGGCCTGGACATTTTAATGATAAAAATCAATGGAAATTGCTACTTCTGTTTGTAGCAGGGCAAAATTGAGGTGGCTTCACTGAGAAAGAAAGTATCTTCCTTCAAAGATAGGGTTAGTGCTTCCATTTGCTGCATACTCTGCTGATAGAAGCCAACATGAAGCTATTCCAAATGGACCAAACAGACCACCTGAAGGACAGGTGGCATTCCAACTGAAGGATAGATAATAAGATATTGGATTCTCAAAGGCTGCTAGGTAGTAAAAATTGACTAGCCAGAGGGGAAAAATGACCTATCCAGAAGACACAGTCAGACATCCTCTGAAGGAGAATCTCCAAGGAAACAAAAGTAGCATGCCGGAAGAGGAAGAACCAACAATTGAGCGTTGGTCATCAAGTGCACAGATGCCAGCAGGGCCTGTTTTCTTTTCCACTGTTCTTTTATTTTGGGCGAATGGCTATAGAATCACAAACCATATTTAGTGAGTGGAGGGTATGGGAAGAAGACAAGAATTTTCCTCATCCCACTCCAGAATTCCAAAACTAAAGTAGGACCCCAGGTGGAGAGTGAATGGAATATGGAGACATTCTAAAGTATGTAATGATTAAACCAGGCTGGACACTTCATTATATAAAGGTGACTAAAAATACTGCCTGAGATTTTATGTGAGAAAAGGAAATATTAGGTGCATGGAGAAATAGTAGGTGTAAAAAGCAAAACTCATCAGGAGCAAATTGAACACTGCAAACACTTTCTAAGAATTAGATTGTTTTTTATTAACACTTGTACTCTATTAATCAAGATCATTATACAAGTTATAACTATATATCAGCATAAAAAACTTAACTTGAATATGTGAAAAAATATAATATTTTTACTTAGTCCATAGTATTTGGTTTCTTCCCAAGTCCCTAAAAGAGAAAAATCTCTTAGTAAGTCCCTTCGTGAGAAAAAAAAAAATGTACAACACGACTTGTTACTTACTCTAATTTAACAATTAGATAACAATTCAATAAAATAATTCAATCTAATCAATATTGGGTGTTTTTAATCAATATCACCCAATATTGGGTTTTAATCAATATCCTGTTTTTAATTTTTTTAAAGACTGAAACAAAGGTTTTAAGTACAGATGTGTTGAAAGCTGTGTCAAACATTGCTATCAAAATAGCTAACACACACATGCATACACACACTCACACACACACACACATACACTCATATACAAACGGTCAGGGTGGGGCTGGGCTGGCAGTGAGGATGGAGATGGTGAGAGAAATGTTCTTAACTCAGGTATCTGCATTGGATGTTTAGTCTCTTAACTGTCTCCTCATTCACTTTTCCTCTTTCCGAGATAGTGTCTGTCTGGGTGTAAGGTGGGCATGGCTGGTGAAGGGGAGACTTAGCCCTGCTGAGTACAGACTGCAAATTATCTATCATGGCCTCTATCTATCCAGTGGCTCTACTCCACTCTGGAGACAAGATCACTTCAGTCTGGAGAATGGGTCTCATGCCAAGCCCTAGTGGCTCTGAAATTAGTGACTATGCTGGGTAGGAACTGAGGTGGCTTTAAAAGTGCAAACAAAGATTTCCTTTTGACTGAGCAGCTCTCCTCCCAAGGTTATTAAGATATGTTCATGTCTGAGACTGTCCCAGTACAGTTTTGTGTGATGGCCTCTGTGTTACTGTACAAATGCCCCACTGTTTGGAGTTTTACTCTCACTCTTCCGAGCATTGCCCAAAAGTTGAGCTGAAGCCCAAGGAAAGGGAAATGGGAACCCAGGTTCAATTACTTTGCTATCTGCCCTTGTTATTTCTCCATTTTTCCCCTCATTTATTCCAAGATAGAAAATATGGGGAGGCTCTTATATTCTTTGCATGTTTCAAATCTTGTCTTTACTACACCCTAGCCTAATAGAGATCCATTCCATTCCACAGAATAATCCTATGATCTTGGTCTTTCAGACTCATTGTTGATAGCTTACGTAGGGACAGCAATGGTGTAGTCAGAAATCTGGGAAACACTTTTCCAAAGCTTTGCGTCTCAAAGTAATTAACTTGCAAGTTCAGCCGTGGCTCACACCTATAATCTCAGCATTTTGAGAGGCCAAGGCTGGTGGATCAGCTGAGGTCAGGAGTTCAATACCAGCCTTGCCAATATGGTGAAACCCTATCTCTAGCAAAAATACAAAAAATTAGCCTGGTGTGGTGGTAGGCGCCTGTAATCCCAGCTACTCAGGAGACTGAGGCAGGAGAATCGCTTGAACCCAGGAGGCGAATGTTGCAATGAGCTGAGATCACGCCACTGCACTCCAGCCTGGCGACAGAGCAAGACCAATTAAAAGAAAAAAAAAAAAAAAAAGATTTTCTGGGTTCCTTTTGCATCTCTCAGTGACATATCCAGCTTTCTTCATGGGGAAATTATATGCAATATAGTGAAGATTTTACATTCTAAAAGTTAATTGTGCAACGGAAATTTACAATTTTCCAAACATTTTATCTAAGTTTTAAAGTTGAACAAAAATATATAGCAGCATTTTATCCTCTTTAACCTTTTTTACTATTGATCAATCCTGAAACACTTTAGAATCTCATGTTCCAGATTCATTGTTGTTCTGTTTTTTAAAAAAGATGTTCTTTTTATTCTCCAATAGCTTAATCAGAAAAATAAATTTCTAATATTTAATATCAAAAACTACTTACAGACTTAACTGCTTAGCCATTTGTGTTGCTTGCATTATTTTTCATATCATCAAGCCACATATTATAATTCCACAGGCTTTCCTGTCAGTTTCAAAAATTGGACTCTGCTATAACTATTCAGTCAGGCCTAATTGGATCGTCAATTTACGACCCGAAGAAAGTGACTATAAATACTGTTTGAATATTTTGAATATTTGGATAAATACTTTTTTTAACAAAAAATTCCCAGTGTCTTTAGATTTTTAAATTAGGCACTTTGGCATATTAGCTCACCAGATATGGCAAACTATTAATCTGATAGATCAATGTTAAAGATGCAGTTCTTTAGTAAATAACAATTAGGAATTTTCATTTGCACCAGGATGAACTACAGATTAGCATGTCTAACAAAATAAGGTTACCGAAAGGGCTATGAGTGTCAGAAACCACTCTATCATTTGATGCAATTACTTGGATAACTTCTGGGTTTTAATCTAATCACGCCTAAGTAGATGGCAGTCAATGAAAGTTTCATTTAACAACAGTCAGATCATTACTTTCCAATGGATTGTTTTTTGTAAGCAGTGATATTAATTGGAAATGACAAACTGAAGACTAAGAAAGATCCATAAGGCTCATTTACCTGCCAGGTTGATTGTTAACCTTGCTTAGCTAAAATAGTTTATTATTCTTGCAATTGCAGCTCTATTTAAGCAACATCAATCTCCTGAAAGAAGGAATTATTTGAAAAACATTTACAAAGCTTTAATTTGTAAACTAGGTTCTAAAAATTTCTATGCAAAATTAAAGATAATTCTTAGGTTTAAATTCTATTAAGTTGTTACTTTAGCCAGTATTATCGGTTTTACAAAATAGTCTCAGTTTTAAAAGTCTGGGCATATATAAAGCCTCTTTTCATTTTTAGAGTATTTAGATTCCAGTAGTGAAACCCAAGTCTTTTATAAACATTGCCAACAGTATTTGAATGACGTTTTGGGAAAATGAGATGCAGTTCTGTGTCTTCTTTCATGTCATAACTTGGTTTTTTAAAATTAGTTTTATCTATCTATAGGGAGCAGTATTTACCTTCTAGAGGAGCACCCTCTGTGAATGGGGAAGAACTGAATTATACTATCTAAATTTTAATAGTGGAATTTTTGATGTTTATTTCTGATTGCCTGGTTTTGTTGTCCTGAAATAGTTGATTTAAAAGGCTTTTAATATTCTTATATTACAAAAATATTTTTAAAAATAATAATATCTTAGAAAAAAGAGTAATTTTCTTTTCCATTGAGGTATAATTTACTAAAATAAAATGCAGTAATTTTAAGTGTAGTTTGAGACATTTTTGTGAATGCGGATACCTGAGTTAAGAACATTTCTCTCACCATCTCCATCCTAACGGCCAGCCCAGCCCCACCCTGACCATTTGTGTAGGGGTGTGTGTGTGTGTGTGTGTGTATGCATGTGTGTGTTAGCTATTTTGACAGCAATATTTGACACAGCTTTCAGAGAAAACATATCTGTACTTAAAACCTTTGTTTCAGTCTTTAAAAAAAATTAAAAACAGGATATCTCTCTGTCACCCAAGCTGGAGCATAGTGGCATTATCATAGCTCACTGCACCCTCGAACTCCTGAACTTAAGTAATCCTTCTGCCTTAACTTCGTGAGTAGCTGAGACTACAGGTGTACGTCACCATGCTCGGCTAAATTTTTATTTTATTTTATTTTTTGATGTCATGGAGTCTCACCTTGTTGCCCAGGCTAGTCTTGAACTCCAGGCCTCAAGCAATCCTCCTGCCTCTTCCTCCCAAAATACTGGGATTGCAAGCATGAGCCATCTTGCCTGGTGTGTTTTAAGGCTTAGTTTCATTATTCTTTAAAAAGAGTTTATGTGAAAATTATTATGTTTACCTTAAAATAGACAAAAAAATAAACTCACTCAAGAAAAAGTAGAATTTATTTAGGGAAGTGGTGAGTTTAGAGTCAAAAGGATTTTATTGCATGGAGGAAATTCTGTGTCCTACTAGAGGGCTGAGAAAGGCAGATTGTTACTCAAAGTGGGCCAGAGATCCTCCAGGAGGAGCTCAGTAGAAGTGCAGGGCATGTTACAAGAGATTTTATAGGGGTTTCATAGCTAATCAACCAAAAGACAAATGATAATGGCCAAATATAATGCTCTCTATGTGCCTGTAAATACTCTAAGCACCTAACACACATTCATTCAAAGTTACATACACATCTTTTCAACTCAATGTGAATTCTTAAATATATTTCTTATGTGTTTATGCACTACCTCCCAGGCTAGTTAAATCAAACAATTATAGGATATTTTATTTTACATTTTAGAATTAATAGCCCAGTTTTTCCAATTTACAAATTAAAACATTAGGTTTAGGATGGTTAGGGGATATCATCAAGGAACTACCGATAAACATTACTTTATCAAGCCAAAGCCAAAATCGCCATATTAGTAGGGGCTTTCTTTTATGATTCTATTTCAGACAGCCTTTTTGTGTTAAGCAAATCATAGATATATTCAGTTCTAACACCGGAAAGACAATCCCAAATATAAATCCTTAGGGTGAGAATTCAGTATCTTCATCTTTATTATATATCATGTAATAGATTACAAAATGGAAACCGGTAAAAATATTTTATGATAATATTTTATAATACAATAGTTTTATAAATAATATTATTTATACTAATATTCACTGTATTTAACATATACGGTGATCAATATTCTGAAAGGCATCTATTTTATAAAAGAAATCCTATTAGCATTTATTTTATTAAGAAGTTTAGAAGACAATATTATATATTGACAAAGAAAACAAATGGTAGCGAACCAAAGAGAATGGTATTTCAAAATCTTCCTCAATCCTTTGTCTAGAGTAGAACAATAGTAGAATAAATTTCTGCCTTGTAATAGCATTTAGATTTTTCATTAGCTTTGATTTGTCAATGTAGTAGCTTTTGCTTTTAATAAACATGTATTAAGATATCATTGAAATAAATATTATGGTATTTTGGTATTTATTTATTACAAAATAAATTAATCCTGCAATGCATCAAAATCTGCTAATAGGTAGCCTTTCACATTTCATATTTGCAATGGGGAGATCAGAGTTAGAGTACATGGATTTTATACAACTGAAGTAATATTAAGTTTTGAAACTAATAAAGTCAATCCAAAGACTCACTGTATTTAATCACTTTTAGTACCACAAAATTGACTGTCAAAATTCTAATTAACTATCAAGTATTACCTCTACTTTCTATGCTGCTCAGTTGCAAAGCCTTTCATTATAACATCTGGCAAGTTTAAAAAAATCCCAAGAAAACCACTTCTTCCTATAGCTTTACAGCATAGAGTTACAATGAAAGAAACTGCTATCAGAACAACAAAAACATATTTAACGCTTTATTATTAAACATTAAAACGATTTTAAAATCATGTTAAAGTTACTGGTCACTTCATTTTTTGTGAGAGCACACAAATAAGCTTAAAGAAACATTTTAGCAAATGAATGATGGCTATGTACTGATTGCATTATTTCGTGTTGTGATTTTTCCAAAATTGCCACTAAACTCTGAGTTTTACTATTCATCTGCTTTTAAATCATGATAACTGTCCAACTTAGTCTTAGTTTTCTTAATTTTTTTACCCAAGTGCTAAAGAGCTATCTCATCACCTAAATATAACTTAATCACCTAATATAACTACATCACCTAAATGTAACTTAAATACTGTAAGTTACAATTGAAATTCAAGAGAAGGGTATATTTGCTTATGTGTTTGCCATAATAGTGGCAGATATATGTGCCACAATACAAAATTTTGATGATAAAATATAATACCCAGGAAGGCAAACTGAATTTTTACATATACAACTTTTTTTTCCAGCTCATATGAGGAAAGTTACACATTTGCATATATACTAGTAGAGGCTGTATAATACCAATAATTTTTAACACTTGACAACTTCATTCTAAATGAATTACATAACTACTTGTACCTTTATTCACTGATATTTGTGTTTGTATGCATCTTTCTTTTAGATTTTCATTTTTAATTATTAAAACATAGTCCCAAAACATTACTGGAAAAATCAATTTGAATAGAAGTTGCCTCATTTTTTCAGTTTTTTAATTTATTCATCCCAACCTTGAAAAATGTCACTCGATTAAATGTGAAATAAACTGTATTTTTAAAAGAATGAATGGAGAGTAGAAAATTATTTTTATTTGAATCACACACAAAAATATTAAAAAGATATAAAATAAAACAATAAGAGGATTATCATACAAAATGTATACCCTAAAAGATTTTGCACAGTTGTAAAAAGCATACCTCACATTTGGTTCTGAACTTCTTGATGGTTAAATGAAGGATGGAATATAATTAATATTTACAAGGTTAATGGTCTCCAAAAGAGACTGAATTCAATAAAAGCAATAGGTCTTTTATGTCTTTATTTGTTAGAAAGCCACATTTGCTGATGAGTTGATGTTTATATGGCCAACTAATGTATTCATCTCCTTAAAGCTCAAGGCTTGCTATTCTAAGACATACTCAAATTCTTGAGGAAAGGACATAGCATTTAAAGCTATATTTTAACAACATCGATCCTGGGGAAACTTTTTGTTGTCATTATGGTTATCGTTAATATTTTAAAATTGTTAAAATTACTTTAACATTTGCATATTGAAAAATGTGAAATTGTAATAAATAACAAAGATTTGAATTTTGGTGGAGGAAAGTAACAATACAAAGTAGAGGTTGAGGAATACTGGGGCATGGAAACAATGATGACTACAGAATAGAAAAGGAAAGTATTTTAGAGAGGTTGTTTGAATAGGTATGCTTAAGGCAACAACCCCTGAATCAACTGATGACATTTCCAGCTCTCTCCTTCCACGATTTGGGGATTTTTGTGTGATGTGAATATTGCCATAACTGCCTTCCTTTGGATTAGTACTTGCCAGGTAAGCTTTTCCCGCATTTTTTTTTTTTTGTATTTTTTACTCAATTCGTATTGTATTTTAGGTGCAGCTCTCAGGAACCCTGAAGAGGTTTTTATAAGTCCAATCTAAGATTATCTCTTTTTTTTTCTGTTTCACCAATTGTGAGTTTTGATATAATTGAGTTCCTTTTTATCATTTTACTTTGTGCTAGTTTAAAAGTTATGAGATCTCTTGCTCTTCTTTGAGTAATTTGTTTTAAATGTTTACATGCACCACCAGCAAAACTGGATGAAAGTAACTATATAATAATTTGCTCCATTGCCCTTATGAAGAGTGCTAGGATCTTAGATCACATTAGTCACAAATCTTTGACATTCGACTTCCTCACTATTTTTAATGAGTTTCACCTCATTTTATCTCCCACCCACTGGAAATTAATCATTTTTCTATTAATATTTTTACTAACATAACTAATTTCAAATCATCAAATTTTATCAGTTTATTGCTCATCATCGCTTCCTGCAATTCACTATTCCTTCTGGGTCCATTGATATAATTTCCTCCTATTTGTTGAAGCATATCCTTTTGTTGTTCTTTCAACATGTACAAATTGTGCTATACATTTAATAATTTTTTATGAATGTATCTTTATGAACATATTTTTCATAAATGTATCTTTCTTAAAGAATAATTTGGATGTGTCTGGATTTTTTTTTTTTTTTTTTTTTTGAGACAGAGTCTCACTGTATCACCCAGACTGGAGTGCAGTGGCGTGACCTTGGCTTACTGCAGCCTCAACTTCCTGGGCTCAAGTGATTCTCCACATCTCAGCCTTCTGAGTAGCTGGGACTACAGGCACGGCCACCACACCCAGCTAATTTTTGTACTTTTTGTAGAGATGGGTTTTTCCATATTGCCCAGGGTAGCCTCAAACTCTTGAGCTCAAGTGATCTGCCCACCTCAGCCTCCCAAAGTGCTGGGATAACAGATATGAGCCACCACGTCTGGCCTGGAATTCTTATTTGATAATTATTTGTTCCTCACCACAATATATGATTTCACATGTTTTGCCATGATTTGCCATTAACTCATAAATTCACTCTTAGTCTGTGGTTGTTCCCTGAAAACAAACTGCTTTTTCCTTTTGGTTGCTTTCAATTTACTCCCCCCACCCACTTATTGTTTATTTCTTTGCAGTTTCAGCATAATGTGCTTTGGTAGTTAGTTTAATTTTAATAATTATACTCAGAACTCCCTATTATTTCCTCTGAAGGCTAGGGTTGTTAATCTGCAACTACTTTTTAAATTTTAGTTCTTTTTAATTTCTAGAAGGTCTATTTTAATTTTTTTCATATTATCATGTTGTTTTTATATTTCTATATTTATTTTATATCTTTAATCAAATATTTTCTCTTATGACATGAATTAATATAAACATGCTTAATATTTTGTCCCTTTCTGATTTTACAAGAATATTTTGATTTCTTGATATGCTAGTTTTTGAGTGGATTAAATTTGGATTTTTGAGTGGTTTGGATTGTTTCCTGGTGTGGTTTGCAATTTTGTGTGTGTGTGATCCTCTTCATTATGTTTATTTTGTTATTTTTGTTGTTGTTATTTTTGGTATTGCGAGGGTTCTGTATGCACTGGCTGGTGAAAAATTCTGATGCTGCAGAAATTGCATTTGTTTCTCTCACAGCCTTAGAATTTGTAACTGGTTTCCACCAATATTTTGTTAAATTATGAGCTTGAATTTTTTTACACCGTGAAAGTAATATAAATTAAAACCTCACCACCAATGTGCAAAAAGACTTGGAGTTTTATATCCTTTCATGGTAATTATTTTTTAAACCAGTGTCTGGATACACTTGCAATTTTATGTTTATTTTGGTTAGTTGCTGGGCTTTCTTATTTAATTAAAGAAGGAGCTCTTCAGGAATCCAAGCTTCAAAGAGTTCCCAAATCTAGTTCCCATTTTCTTTGCATTACCCAAGAGAACATGTAAGGCCCTCGGATACATACTAAAATTGCCAGATCCTAGCCTATGGTTTAGTATTTTTTTTTTAAGTTATTTTGTTGTTGTTGGATGTTTGTTAATATTTTTTAATTATAATTTTCCTGGATATGGGACAGACATTATTGAAGGATAAATAGATTATCATGTAAATATGATATGAAGCATATTAGTTATACAAAAGAAAAAGTAATTGAAGACCTTTTATTTTTTAAAACTTTTTAGGGGTGTATTATTCTTTTTAATTGTTATGGATTCTGGGGGTACATGTGCAGGTTATTACATGGATGTACTGTGTAATGCTGGGGTTTAGCATCTAGTGAACCCATCACTCAAATAGTGACCATAGTACTAAATAGGTAGTTTTTCCAGTCCTTCCCCTGCTTCCCTCCCTTCTTGCTGTTGGAGTCCCCACTGTCTATTGTTTCCATCTTTAGGTCCATGTGTACTCTTTGTTTAGCTCCCACTTGTAAGTAAGAATATGTGGTATTTGATTTTCTGTTTCTGTGTTACTTCACTTAGAATAATGGCCTCCAGCTGTATCCATGTTGCGGCAAAGGACATGATTTCATTCTTTCTTATGGCTGTATAGTCTTACATGGTGTACATGTACTATATTTTACAAAAGACATTTGAAAACAGTAGTCAGCATATAAGCACAAGTTTACTTGGTTAAAGAGAAAAATGTGACTATCTAAAATGAGAATTCATTTTTGAAGAAAGAATTTCTTAAAAAGCCTGCATAACATCATTATATGGTCCCTAAATATGTGAGACTTACATATTCAAATCCTCTACCATAGCCTTTTATGCTACAATTTTTATAGCTTCATGCTAATATTACCTCTAGTAATATAGTTTATAATGTTGCTAAGAATTATAAATGTCCTAATATGACTTAATCATTCTATATTTGAAAATAATAATTAAGTATATATTTATATTATAGTAGGATCTACATGGTATAAGAATCACGTATAAAACATTACAATAGAATATTAATCTTCCTGAAATTCTTTATGATCTAGTACATCTTTTTAGACCTTCAACTCTGTATATAAAAAGTTATTTTTAGATGTAAAGCTTGCTATTATAATACTAATGGACTGCTACTACTGCTCAAGCTCAAGAAATAAATATATTTATAGTTTTAAAACTTATTTTCATGAAGTGTCTTCTTAGCCTTACCAATTTGCATGAATCTTGTGCACATTTTATTAGCACTGAATTACCTTTTATTCTTTTTCCTTTTGACACTTAGAAACATGTGAAAAATTTATTTCTTTCATAAATCCTCTTGAAACAAAATAAAATTTTGAAATAGACTGATATTTAGAAGGTCTAATACCTTAACGTCATTAGACTGTGGCCAATGGTAATATTCATAATTAAACACTGTCCTGTCACCTTCACTCACGAGAGGAGGAAAAGCTGTTGACAAAAGCATCATCAGTAACTTCTTAGAGGTTCTATTGAACACAGGCAGGCTTGTCACAAATTTAAACTTTTTCATTTTAAAGTTATAAAGCCTAGTCAATACTTTTCTTGCCACAGAAGAAGAAAAGGATTTTCTACAGCTATAATAAAGGGCATTTTAGATTTCTACAGGGCAATGACCTTGTTTTATGAACAATGTGACTGACTTCTTTGCAGCCAGATAGTTAAGGTTTTATGGAGAGTGCAGTAAGGACTGACCTGTTGCTTAAATCAGATTACAACTGGCCCTCAGAATAGGCAGACTCCACATCTGTGGATTCAAGCAGCCACGGACCAAAAATATTTGAAAAAAAATTAAAATAACAATATAACAATTAAAATACTGATAAAATAAATATAGTATACCAACTATTTTATAGCATTTACATTGTATTAGGCATTATGAATAATCTAGGGATTACTTAAACTGTACAAGAGGATGTGTGTAGATTATTTGGAACTACTACACCATTTTATATAAGGGTCTTGAGTATCTGCGGATTTTGGTACCCTCTGGGGTCCTGGAACCAATACTCTACAGATACAAAAGGATGACTGTATATATACTGTGTTAGCCACAGAAGAATAGAGCCAGAAGCCAGGGTATTAATGTTTTCTTGAGCTCCATTAAATTCACACATTTCTGAGAACTGAAAAATAAGGCTTCAAGGTGAATGCAGGGATATATGTACTCCTTGGAAGAAGGCTCTGGTGATGGAGAACAGGCTTATGAATTCTAGTGATAACAACAACAAAAACTTCCCTTAAATACATCTCCATGGAAAGGAATCTCTATAGAAAAGAATGACAGCAACATTTACCCAAAGAATCCTTGGAAGTGGCCATGCTGTGATGAAAGAGCAAAGTGGCACCTGAGAGTTTTGAGTTGCGAGGGATAAAGAGTATGTGAGAGGAGCAGTGCTGTAGTAGCAACAGGTATGAGGAAACAATACCCCTGGCTAGAAATATGCCTGGGAAAAGAGGCGGAATTAAAATAGAACATATGATGAATATTTTAAAAATAGTGAAAAATTAATGAACAGATCAAATAGTTAAAGGTTTCCCCAAAAAGTCTGTATTTTGCATTAAAATGATAGTGCTTTAATATGAAATGTAAAGATCAGATTAAATAGATGGCTTTTAGGCATTGTTGAATGATTTTCTGGGTAGGCGAATTATCGGAATACAGTATTAGGTTCCAAGCAATTGCATATGGAACTGATTTATTAGAGAGAAAGCAACATATGTAAGCATAAGAATGAACTCTCAGAATCAAAACTAGACAAATACTCTGGTAATAGTCAATCTTACAGTCTTTTCTGCTTGTCTTACTAGATATTATATATGAATATTATTTCAGCAAAAGTTTTAACTTTTTATTCTGTTATAGAGAATATAAAGGTCAGCTGAGCACAGGACATTGTTTCAGCTACTCTGAATCTCACCGAAAGCTCAGGAAACGGGATTCTTCAGTGGCAAATTATTCAGGTTTTGTAATTCCAAGGGCTTGGGTTTGAAACCTGGTTCTACTAATTGCTAGTTATACATCCTAGGATAAACATTGTATTTGATCTATAATTTTCTGATATCTAAAACTGAGATGCTAACATGTTTCAGAAAATGGTTTTAAGGATATTTTACACATAAACAAAAAAGAACTGTACTGGCACAGAGCAGATACTGAATAAATTGCAATAATTGAATGCTCATATAATATCCCATCCAAATGCTTAGAACGGATGTGTATAGAATTTTGAAATTTTCATATTGTAAAAAATCAATATGATTTGTGTATCATATAATGCATGCAACTATATGTATACCCTGTAAAAAAAAATTATAATTCTGCAGCACACCACCCTGCAATTAAAAATAGTAGTCCTTTTGAAGCTAAATGCTAAATTGACTTAAAATCATAAATTAATTTACATTAATTCACAGTATCCTTTTCTTTATCAAATGAGATTTTCACAAGTATTTGCAAGTCCCCGACAACAACAACAACAAAAACAAAGACTTTTCAATTATCAGAGGTTTTTGGGTTTTGTGATTGTAAGTCAGTATTTTAAAGGACATTGAAATTCTAAGGTTTAAGAACTTTCCAATCATTTCTCGTCCAGAGTAGAGGGTTTGCACAAAGTATATAAAGGGATTTTGAGTACTGTTTTTTTTAATGGTTTCTGCATCCCTGTTCTCAAAATATTAAGGCGATGGGCAAGAAGTTGATGACTCCAAGAAAATCATTGTCCAATCTGTGTGCGGCGGCTCACACCTGTAATCCCAGGCCTTTGGGAGGCCGAGGCGGGCGGATCACGAGGTCAGGGGATCGAGACCATCCTGGCTAACATGGTGAAACCCCATCTCTACTAAAAAATACAAAAAAAATTAGCCAGGCGTGGTGGCGGGTGCCTGTAGTCCCAGCTACTCGGAAGGCTGAGGCAGGAGAATGGCATGAACCCGGGAGGCAGAGCTTGCAGTGAGCTGAGATCGCACCACTGCACTCCAGCCTGGGCAACAGAGTGAGACTCCATCTCAAAAAAAAAATAATAAAGAAAAAAAAAGAAAATCATTGTCCATTATTCTGTTCTCAGTATGTGTAAAACCTGGGAGATGGTGCCTGAGTTCTCTGTTCGAGCCCAAAAATGTGCTGTGGGAAGAAGATAAGAGAGTTGGCCATAAAAAGAAGTTTTCCATCTTTTTACTTTAAATATGTCATCAAGCTGAACATCCTAAAAATCTAACTAGATTACAAGACTGATTATGTTTCTAATGTACATTCTTTGAGATGACTACTGGAGGGACATCTTTCCCCTAACCCTCCTTGGAATACAAGATCCAAATATCTAGGTGACAGCTGAGTATTAGTATCTGGATGTCACCACAGGCATTTCACTAATATGAAAGATAAGGTCATCACCTTAACTTCTCACAACTAAACTTGCTGAATTTTTTTTCTCACCACCAAATATCTTATTTATTGTTCAGTGGTGCCACCAAACACCATTTCTTTTATTTCAACCAATTTCCCCCTTCTATTATATTAATAATTAGACCCTATTGAATCAGTGTCCTTCTTGAAATGCATCCCCTCTTCTCCATCTTCACACCCATTTATCTTAGATCAGGTTCTTATTCTTTCTCTCTCATACAGCTGGTTGATATCCCTGTCTTAATCACACACACTTCAAACCATCTCCAAATTCTTGTGTGTGGTCTTTCTGCAATAAATAATCATGCCACTCTTCTACCTAAAATCATGCCAGGCCATGACATTACCAAAACGATAAAACTCTGGAAGGCTAAGAAGCTTCCATCTCCCTGTTCAGTGTTTTCCACGATACTCACAGGCGATATGAGCATTTTATATTTCACTGGTCCTGAACTATCTGCCATTCCATGAGTAGGGCATCCTTTTTCTACATTTTTGCTATTTATTCCATCTACTTATACTGGAGCTTCATTTTGTGCACTTGGTGGGTCCTATATTCTTGTAAAACTTACCTAAGGTGTCGCTCATTCTAGTTTTCTCCCATTCACCATCATGTGATCTCTCCGTCTCTCTGTGTATGCATATTATATATTTTTATGTAAGTTCCACTTAACAATGTATTCTAATTATTAATAACTATTTATACATCTCTGCCAACAAAAATGTTGAGTCTGCTGGAGACAAGATACAATTCTTGTACGATATCTATCCTAGCATAAACTAGGAAGAATCAGGCCTCATCCAGCCCATAATGGTGGGAATGCCTGAGGCAGCAAGGGTAGGTGAGACCAAAAACAAATGTGAATGAAGCCCAGGGCTTTGTCTGGAAGTAACTGGGAAAAATTCTGGACTAAAAAACAAGTATTCTGGCAAAAGATTGAGGGAGATCCTACACTGCGAATGTAATGACGCTCAAAGGATACATTATATGGCAGTTGTTTAAAATACAGATGGTGTTTTCTGAAACACAACCAAAAAAAACTTACTTGTCAGGTACCCAGGTTAGTTTACACTGACCAGAAAGTTTATTAGAGATTAGGATGAAGAAAAGAATATAGCCAAGTGAAGTCAAATGCAATTGCTGAAATCTTTCTAGAGGTAGTTTGACTGGTTGCTGGAGAGAAAACTAAATACAATCATGCGGAACAGAAGAGGAGACGCTAAATGGAAAACAAGATGGAAAGAAGAACACAACAGAGGGAGATGATGAATTTATGCCAGGTCCCTTTAAGGCACAGGATTGATTCTAATCCATGGACTTCAGCCAAGAGAAATTTGTTGTGTTATTGTTGTGGTTTCAAGAATAAAATCTTAGGCATCTGTATTTACAGTGTGTAATGTTTTGTATTTTTTAAGCTGCCAACAATGTGAGTTCTACTAAAAAATACAGATGGTTAAAATCTCATGCACAGAAAGTGGTCTTTTTGTTACTGTACATGCTATGTATCTGATTCTTTATATTTATTTTCTCCTATATTTTCCATCTCCTGACAAATACTGCTCCTCTCTTATTTGGTCATTTACATAGAATCCTATGTAAAACTCATTACATTATTTTTCATGTGTTAAATTTGTTCTATTTTCACTGTATATCAATTTTTGAGTTCCATTTTCTTGAGCATACATGACAAAACTGTGTGACAGAACTTTTGGAAATTATCGAATGCAGATTTTATAAGGTAAAGAAAAAAACAGCTATAATCATACCAGTCTGCATTGGAATCGTAACTAGATTAATCAAAATTTTATATGTACTACAGTGTTTTATTTCAAAATGAAAACACTCCTTTTTCAGAACATAAGTCCAAGATTAAATATACTCAAAAGGAGTATATGACATATATGTACATATAGTACAGAGGCAGTACATTATTTAATTGTTAGGCAGAATTGTTTAATGAATTTTAAAAAGTGATTTTAGTAATTAGAAATCAACATAGGCTAAACATTAGAAATAGCTCAAAACACTTTTAATATCTTCTAAGTTATAGTGTGTTTTTTTCTTTTATGTTGTCCAACAAGAAGTCATACACTTTTGTAGTGCAGTATTTCGAAGACAGCTTTTTTTACCTAATGATGATTCAAACTGGATAGTCTGAAAAGAATGTTGTAGCAATTTACATTTGCATAGTGAACAAAGTATATTTAACATGTTATAGACAATGAAAAATTAATATAGTTTATTTTCATTATTAAAGCTACTGACCAAACAAGGAAAGCTATAATTAATCTAATCATTACTTATTTAAAAAATTATCTTAGTATGGAGAAAATTGAAACATTTGTCTTCCAAATAGATGCGTTTAATGTCTTGACCACTTTAGCATGGAATAATATAAAATGTCTGTTAGTTAAAATGTCACCAATGATATGTGTTAACATTCTTTATTTTAAATCTCATGGTTATGTAAAATCTCTAACAAGAGTTTTGCAGAAATATACTTTATATATTGAAATCAGTAAGATATATGTGCATATATATTATAGCTTATATCTGTATTTTATATTGAGTATTAGGCCGAGGGCAGTGGCTCACCATTGTAATCCCAGCACCTTGGGAGGCTAAGGTGGGTGGATCATTTCGGGTCAGGAGTTCAAGAGCTGCCTGGCCAACACATGGTGAAACCCCGTCTCTACTAAAAATACAAAAATTATCTGGGCATGGTGGTGGGCGCCTGTAGTTCCAGCAACTTGGGAGGCTGAGGCAGGAGAATCACTTAAGCCTGTGAAGCGGAGGTTGAAGTGAGCGGAGATCGCACCACTGAACTCTAGCCAGGGCGTCAGAGAGAAACTCTGTCTCAAAAATAAAATAAAATATAATAAAATAAATAAAATGCATTGATTATCAAAATATATTCACTTTATTTAGGCTATTGACTAAATATGCTTAAGAAACAGCTTGAGTTACCCTCAAAGATTATCTCAAATCCACATTTTATTTCCACTGGTCAGCCTGGAACCCTTCCAAATACTTCTGCATATTCCAAATGCACATTTTTCTGGTTTTCTCTTTGTGCACTAGAATTTTTTGTTTACCATATTTCATTGTTTCTTTCTCTCAATTTTGGCATGTACCAAATCTGGACACTCAGTGCCTTTTGTTTATTTGTACCAACTCCTCCTCTGGTCTGCCCCCAACAATAAATTAAAACAAAGTGTCTCTGGGATTAACCATGAACGATCACCAATAGCAGTATTATTTACAATAGCCAAAAAGTGGAAACAACCAAAATTCATATCTACTAGTGAATAAATAAAATGTGGTATATATGTAAAATGGCATAATATTCAGCAATATAAAGGAATTAGGTAGTGATTCATGGTACAACATGATTGAACTTCAGAAACATTGTTCCAAGTGAAAGAAGCTAGGCACAAAGCACCACAAATTTTAACATTCAATTTATATAAAATGTCCAGAATAGGAAAATATCTAGAGATGGAAATTAGATGAGTAGTTGCCTAATACTAGTTGGAGGGGAGAGGGAATAGGGGATGATAACAAGACGATATGTTTGGGTATTTTTGGTGATGAAATTCTTCTAATATTGATTATGGTGATAATTTTATAATTGCAAACATACTGAAAAATATTGGTTGTAAACTTAACTGCCCAAATTGTGTAGTATGTGAATTACATATAAATAAAGATGTTATAAAATGAAACCGTCGACATTTCACATAGCCTTTTTGTTGACAGCCATCAAGACAGTTTTGTTTGAAGAAATGGTGGTCCAAATATTATGCACAAATGATGTAAAAATGAAAATGCAGAATCTCAGTTCTTACTATGATATATTCATCCAGTCTCCAAATACAGCTCTAGACTATTTTTGGATAGCCAAAGATATCCATTAATGTCCACTGACATTTTTGTTTGTTCATTTTGTCCCTTTTATTGACCCACCAGCATTTATCTCGGGAAAGCAAGGGTATAGATTGCAGTTTTCCACTGTCATAAAATACTTCAGTAACATACTCTAACTTTATTTCACCACCTTTGCTGCTTAGAAGGCAGTAGCAACTACAGAGAGTTTGAGTCTTAAAGTTTCTATTTTGATAACACATTGTCTGATCATAGGCATATGTGCCTCTTAGCTTCTGAATAGAGTGGATGAGACAACTACAGCTAGCTGTTAACTCTGAGTTATGTGGGTAGAAGCAGAAGTTTCTCTTAATAGAGAAAGAATGTGAAGAAAGTTTACAATTAAGCATTATGTAAATGACCTGATCAAATTGTGTTTGATGGGATTTGATACCTCCATTTTACAGAAGCTTATTTTAATATTTTCTTTGCAATTTTTTTAGCTTTAGATCCAGCTAAGGATCCATGCTTAAAGATGAAATGTAGTCGCCATAAAGTATGCATTGCTCAAGATTCTCAGACTGCAGTCTGCATTAGTCACCGGAGGCTTACACACAGGTAAACATTGTTAAATTTAATCCCACTGATTGAACAGTGCTCCTTACCAGGAATAACTGCAGAGTATAAATATTTGGCAGTGCCTGCTAATCTTTTATGCAGAGTTTTATTGAAACAGTTACAGAAGCTTAGTTAATACAATTATGATTCACTTGGGTTAAACATTGGTATCAGTCACAATTACTACAGATTATAGAATTTGAGGCATATATTATTAAATAAAGAAGGTCTTATAAAGATGATATTTAAAATGTTATATCTAGATGTTTGTGCTTTTTCAAGTTTAAGGAACAATTAGTTTTGTTCCCTCCGCATATTTTTGTTTGTGGCTATTCAAACATCTTTATTTCCCTCAGGAGAGAGTTAGAAAGTTAAAGGAGAGAAAATGATTGATGTTCATAAAAAGAGATTAAAAGTCACGAAATAGGGACTTGGGACTTGAACCCCTCAGGACGCCTTCTTCAGGGGTCACTCATACCAGTGGAGTCCTTGTATCTATTCGCTGGATGCTGATTCACAATTTCTAAAAAAGAAGGGAGGATTTCAAGTATCTTATAACAACCAGCACTGCTTCTGTTAGACGGGCTCTGTTTTGGGAAGGACCAGTAATTTAGAAATAGCCTGTGTAGTTTGGTGCTGAGTCTTAAAAATTTGAACGCGCCACAATCAAACATGAATTCATTGTTTAACCGACTGAAACAAGTGGTGTATTCGTTTCCTTTATCATTTTTAAAGTTATTTTTGAGAATACTCTTTCTCTGATAATGGACTTATGTATTGCTTTTAAATCAAATGAACAAAGAAAATTTTGCTATTTGTGTATGCTCAGAGAAAAATTGGATTTTTGGCTTTAGTGTACTTGCATATAAATTCTATTAAACACACCAACAGTAAGAGAATAAGAATAATAATATTGGAAAATAAGAACATAAATAGCATTTCTAGGAAACAGCAAATATTTAAGTTACATTGATGTTTCTTATAATGTAAGAGGACATATACATAACACCCTGTTGTACATGCCAAAAGGATTAGAAGTCTTTATTCCACAATGTTAAGTCTATAGTGGCAGATTTCTAGAACCAAGGGAGGTTGATATAACAAAGGTATGCGGGTTTGAAAATGTGTTCACTTGGGTTAGAATCATGGTATATCAATAATGTACTTGTGGAACAGAGAGAGGGAATAGGAGAAAGAAAACAACAGTTTGGTGATATAAAGAACAAAAGACTTCTTGGAAATCACAATTCTGTAAAGTTAGCCTACTAGGGGAAAGCACAAATGGGTGAAGCAGTTATCAGTAACATATCCCCCATCAATCCTGACTTTGATGCTAATTTTACAGAGGGATAACAAAGCTTTGGGCCAGAAACTCATTTTTCTATTTATTTCCTTAGGATTCTAAATTTCTTGGCATTTCTATTAATTAATCATACAAATTTAAAAACATTAGTATGTGAATGTGTGTATATTGGGGGTGAAATAAAAAAGAGAAGGGTGTCAAAAGGGATTCATATATGATCTCTCACCTAAGTTACAGAGACTAAGTCAGTTTATCTCCCTTAAAAGCAAAAAACTGTTTTATCACAAGTTCTAGAGACCCTGGGAAAGATTTCCATGTGCAGACATTTAACAGCTTTGAAAAGATTCACCTGCCACTTCACCCCTGGTCCCGTGAACCCAAGTCAAAGAGCAACCAAAGACGTCGCAGTTAATATCATGTCTGTGGCAGAGACACACTCGTTTTGACACTTGCTGGACACTGAAGCTAAGAGAGGTTAAAGTAACTGACTCAAGACTACAAAGCTAGAAATTTTCAGAGCTTCAACTCTAATCTGTACTGTTCGACCCCAGAGTCTAAGCTTTTTACCACTATGCTGTCTCGTTACTTCTCTGACTTATTAAACGGCTTAACTACAGGCAAAAATCTTCCTTGACATGATAAAGACTATCAGAAACCGATAGCCAAATGTCCCTTAATATATAAAATTGAAAGATCTTTAATAGGGCACTACTGAAGCTTTGCCTTTGGTGTAGTGGTGGAGAGGGTTCAGAGGGGAGACTAATATGCTTTTAGTGGGTGAATTTCAAAATGTTTTATGTGAATAGTATTTAGTCCTGTTCTATTTCTGATAGAGACTATTTATAAATGTCCATTCAATCCATGCTGTATTCAATAAATAAATCACTAGTTTCCAACAAATTGATTTTAAGATTAATATTTGATGTGCTTTATTTGCCTTGAGGATGTCAGTACATAGTGATTATTTATACAACACTTAGGGAAGAAGAGCTTTGCCAAGCACTTTGATCAATAAAAATGGCTAATATAAATAATCTAGATCTTAGATTTGAGGATTGTGTGTATTTTGGGGATGTGGTAGAGAAAGCAGGGAAAGACGGCTTAATTGATCAATTTTTGTCCATTTGCATAGTTTAGAATACAAATTGCTACCTTTTTTCCATTTAAAGGAACAACTTATTCTTTCTTCCCTTGATCTCATAAAAGAGAAAGGAAACCCGCTGTTTCTTCCTGCAAGGGGAATACAGTTTTTCAAACACACTTTCCAGTCTCCTCTTCCCAATACATCACACTCATTTCTCCATTGCTTTAGAATTTTAACCTTCGCATCTTACAGTGCTCACAACATTTGTAATAGTTTGTCTAACATTGATCTCCTTCGACTGACTCAGCTCAGTGAAGGTGTCTTATTTACTGCTGTGTACCCAGATCTTGAATTACTGCTCAGTACATGTTTTCTTTGAGGAGGTTAGTAAAACAGCTGCCATTTGTAAAATATTTAGGAAGAAAATTTTGACAAATAGTTTGATCAATTGAAATGGTCAATCTAGGTAATCTAGGTTTAAACATTATTTTCTTAGTGCTTTGTGTATATTTGTTGAAAATGAATTAAGAAGGGTATAGGCATCAGTCAACAAGTA